>NW_026635661.1:0-1866 GCF_028554395.1 Pezoporus wallicus | reverse complement strand
GCCTTTAGAAACCAGAGAAATCCTTCCACCCACAAAATAACCAAGGAGCTGTTTTCTTTGCTTCGTTTGCCTTCAGTCCCAGTGAACTGAGGGACACTTTTCCGTTCCCCCACTAGAGTGGCAGCAGGAGCTCTGCTCGCTAGAGCTGCTTGGTTTGTCATTGCAGCTGCTTGTACTGAGCTCATTATTAGAGCTGCTCATACTTGGTTCTTCCCTGCTGCAGGTTCCCCTGCAGTGAGTGCTCCTTCCCCCAGCTGAAGGAACTCTTTCGCTATCAGCAGTAAGTGCAGGCACTGGAAGATCAGATGTCCAGGTGAACACAAAATGCAGGTACAAGGGGGGGCACAGACCACATGGTGCTCTGAAGCAAGGGGCAGCACTGCAACCCCTGGGTACTGTGCTTCCCGATAGGATTTGCTTTGGAGCTGTAAAGCTTTTGCTCAGGCATTTTTAGCAGCATTAACATCTGATCTCTATGCAGGCAGCTTTGCTGTTGTGCCAGTGTTGAATATGATCAGTGTCCAGCTAGTCCCAAAACCTGCACTTCCTACACCAAGATTGTGATTGCTCTCTTCAACCACCGGGGCTGTGCTGTTACTGCCCTCCAGTTTCAGCTGCGTTAAGATGAATTTCTCTTACCTGGCATCTGAAGTGTTTCAGTGCTTGAGCTTTAATGCTTCCCGCCTGTGCCCTGGCTGGCATGAAAGTGCCAGATGAAGAACAGGATATGGGGCTGCAACCCTGCCAGAGAACATGACCTCAGAGGGGCTTTGCTGCTTCACTGCATTCTCCTTTTCTCTCCATGAGGAAGGATGCTCTAGCTGGGTGGGAGGAGAAGGGGAACTGGGAGTCTGGAAACTGGTCAGGTTTGCAATCTGTGGTGAAAGAACTGTTAGTCCCCCTTAACCATCAGGATCTCCGATGTGTCGTGGCACTTACGGTACTTTTCCACTGATGTAACTCAACCCAGGGCAGGAGTCTGTGTGGAAAAGCGGAGTATTGAGTCCTAGCACTAATCTACTAGGTTGAATGCTGGTCAGTAATTCAGAGGCAGGACTTCAGCTTAATTTGTCAAGGAGATGACAGAATTGGGGGGGAAAAAACACACTGCTTTACTCATAAGGTGGTTTTAGTATCTCTGCTTGTAATGACCTTTCAATTCATTCTTCACTCTGGGGTTTGGGAAATCTGGCAGCTTTTTCCCTTCCCTCTGCGATGCCAAGGGTAAGTTGGGTTAAGGATGGACAGAGGATCCAGCTGAGTGCCGTTGTCTTCTCATCAGCATTTCTGAAGGCCAAGAATGTAACTGGCAGGTAGGAGAAGCGGAAGATGGCAGAGTTCACTTGTGGCTGGCTGTTGGATGCTACAGAGCGCTGGTTAACCTGCATGTCTGCAGCGAAACTGTATAGTTATGAATATGATAGAAGTAGAATAACTGCTAATACAAGTGAAATTCAGGACCAGTGTGTTTCTTAGAGGAAACTTTGATTGGAGATGAAAAGAAGCTGCAGCCTCAGGTGGTAACAAAGCCAAAAGAAGGTTGTTTGCTTGAGATCTTTCAGACCATTTACTGAGAATGTGTCAAATGATCATTTTGATGGTACAAAATTGCTTTCAACTGCCCATTTGAAGTGGAGTAAGAATTTTCCTCTCTACTAAACTAAATCCCAACAAGAGAATATATTGGATGTGAAATACACTGGATGTGAAATTGTATTCTGAAAAGTAAGTCCATTAAAAACATCTCTTGAGATCTCACATTTGTTTCTAGGAAATCCCAACCCATTGTTTAGAGGAGAAGCGAGCAATAGCTGTGCCATTTCAGCCATGTTCCTGGCTGAGCAAATCAACAAACATGCTGCTGCA
>NW_026635660.1:0-18102 GCF_028554395.1 Pezoporus wallicus | reverse complement strand
GACCCCATTATCCCCATTGCCCCCATTGACCCCCTTATCCCCATTGCTCCCATTGTCCCTATTGCCCCCCTTATCCCCATTACCCCCATTGTCCCCATTACCCCCATTGTCCCCATTATCCCCATTGCCCCCCTTATCCCCATTACCCCCATTGCCCCCATTACCCCAATTGTCCCCCATGATGCCCACTGTCCCCCTTGCCCCCATGGCCCCGGTGCAGCGTGGACCGCAAGGGGCAGTACCATTACCTGGTCAAGTGGCGGGACCTGCCCTACGACCAGGCCACGTGGGAGGAGGACGAGATGCCCATCCCTGACTACGACCTCCACAAGCTGGCCTATTGGAAGCACCGGTGAGGAGCGTGGGGTGTGGGGTATGGGGTGTGGGATATGAGGTGTGGGGTATAGGGTGTGGGGTATAGGATATGGGATATGGGGTATGGGGCATGGGATATAGGGTATGGGGTATGGGATATGGGGTCTGGGGTGTGGGATATGGGGTGTGGGGTATAGGGTGTGGGGTATAGGGTATAGGATATAGGATACGGGGTATGGGGCATGGGATATAGGGTATGGGGTATGGGATAAGGGGTATGGGGTATGGGATATGGGATAGGGGGTTTTTGGTATAGGGTATGGGGAATGGGGTATGGGATATGGGGTGGGCGGTATGGGGTATGGGGTGGGGGGTATGGGAGTATGGGATATGGGGTATGGGGTATGGGATATGGGATATGGGGTGGGCGGTATGGGGTATGGAATATGAGGTATGGGGTGGGGGGTATGGGGGTATGGGATATGCGGTACGGGATATGGGGTGTGGGGTATGGGGTATGGGATATGGGGTATGGAATATGGGATATGGGGTATGGGATAAACCGTATGGGGTGTGGGATATGGGATATGGGATATGGGGATATGGAGGACATGGGTCAGAAGCCACCCTGTCCCCATGTGTCCCCCAATGTCCTCATGCTGCTGCCTGTCCCTGTGTGCCCCACTTGTCTCCTGTTCCCCCCCCACGTCCCCAGGGAGGTTTTCATGGGGGAGGACCCAGCCCAGCCCCGGCGCTACAAGAAGAAGAAGAAGGAGACGCCGGGAGAGGGACCCCCCGACTCGCCCACCAATGACGTGAGTGCACTGGGAACCCCCCATTGACACCCATTGTTGACGCCCATTGTTGACACCCATCATCGACACCCATCACTGGCACCAGTCATCGACACCCATCATCGACACCCATCATCCACATCCATCATTCACACCAGTCATTGACACCCATGACTGGCACCAGTCATTGACACCCGTCATTGACACCCATCATCAACACCCATCACTGACACCAGTCATTGACACCCATCATCAACATCCATCGACAACCATCGACACTCATCACTGACACCCGTCATTGACACCCCTTGATACCCATCATCGACACCTGTCATTGACACCCGTCGTTAACACCCGACATTGACACCCATTGTTGACACCCATTGACACCCATCACTGGCACCCATTGTTGACACCCATCGTTGACACCCATCATTGACCCCCATCATTGACACCAATTGACACCCATCATTGACAAGACAACATTGACACCCATCGTTGAAACCTGTCCTTGACAACCCATCATTGACACCTGTCATTGACGCCCAACGTTGACACCCAACATTGACACCCATTGTTGACACCCGTCATTGACAACCCATCATTGACACCCGTCATTGACGCCCATCATTGACACCCAGTATTGACACCCATCACTGGCACCCGTTGTTGACAACCGACCTTGACACCCAACATTAACAGCCATTGTTGACACCTGACTTTGACACCCATCGTTGACACCTCCCCATTGCCCCCCCCCCCCCCCCCTTGACACCCATTGACACCCATTATTGACACCCACTGACACCCATTGTTGACATCCATCATTGACAACCATCATTGATACCCAACATTGACACCCATCATTGACACCCATTGTTGACACCTCCCCATTGACACCCCACATTGACACCCTCAGCACTGACTCCCAACATTGCCAGCCTCAACACTGACACCCTACCTGTTGACACCCTACTATTGACAGCCCTCCATCGACACCCAGCATTGACACCCGACATTGCCATCTCCCCTTTGGCACCCAACTTTGGCACCCCTTGACACCCAGTGTTGCCACCCAACATGGACACCTCCCCATCACCACCTCCCTATTGACCCCCCACCATTGACCCCCCAACACTGACATCCTTCTGTTGACCCTCTCCCATTGGCATCCCACCCATTGCCACCTCCCCATTGCCCCCAGTGTTGACACCCTCCTCATTGCCCCCCATGTTGACACCTTCCCCATTGCCCCCCATGTTGACACCCTCCCCATTGCCCCCACTGTTGACACCCTCCCCATTGCCCCCCATGTTGACACCCTCCCCATTGCCCCCCATGTTGACACCCTCCTCATTGCCCCCCATGTTGACCCCCCCATTGCTGTTGACACCCTCCCCATTGCCCCCACTGTTGACACCCTCCCCATTGCCCCCCATGTTGATGCCCCTCCCCATTGCCCCCATGTTGACACCCTCCCCATTGCCCCCAATATGTGACATCCCTCCCCATTGCCCCCAGTGTTGACGCCCTCCCTATTGCCCCCAGTGTTGATGCCCTCCCCATTGCCCCCACTGTTGACGCCCTCCCCATTGCCCTCAATATTGACATCCTCCCCATTGCCCCCCAGTTTTGACACCCTCCCTATTGCCCCCAGTGTTGACGCCCTCCCCATTGCCCCCCATGTTGACGCCCTCCCCATTGCCCCCCATGTTGACGCCCTCCCCATTGCCCCCCATGTTGACGCCCTCCCCATAGCCCGCCCGGTTGACACCCTCCCCATTGCCCCCACTGTTGACACCCTCCCCATTGCCCCCAATGTTGGCACCCTCCCCATTGCCCCCTATGTTGATACCCTCCCCATTGCCCCCAGTGTTGGCACCCTCCCCATTGCCCCCTATGTTGACGCCCTCCCCATAGCCCCCACGGTTGACACCCTCCCCATTGCCCCCTGTGTTGACACCCTCCCCGTTGCCCCCACTGTTGACACCCTCCCCATTGCCCCCAATATTGACACCCTCCCCATTGCCCCCACTGTTGACACCCTCCCCATTGCCCCCCATGTTGGCACGCTCCCCATTGCCCCCATGTTGACACCCTCCCCATTGCCCCCCATGTTGTCACCCTCCCCATTGCCCCCCAACGTTAACCCCCTGTTGCCCCCCCCTAGCCCACAGTGAAGTACGAGTCGCAGCCCCGGTTCATCACAGCCACGGGGGGGACCCTGCACCTCTACCAGCTCGAAGGCCTCAACTGGCTCCGCTTCTCCTGGGCCCAGAGCACCGACACCATCCTGGCCGATGAGATGGGGCTGGGCAAGACCATCCAGACCATCGTCTTCCTCTACTCGCTCTACAAGGAGGTGAGCCTGCGCCTGGGGTCGCCCGAGTGGGCCTAGGTTTAGGCCCTGTGCCCCCCGACTGGTCCTGGGGACATCCAAATGGTCCTTGATGTCATCTGAGGGCTCATTGGGGATCTCCCAAGAGGTCCTAGGATCACCCAACTGGTCTTGAGGTCATCCAGTTGATGCTTGGTGTCATCTGTCTGGTCCTTGGTGTCACCCAGTTGGGGCTTGGTGTCATCCAGTTGGTCCTTGGTGTCACCCAGTAGGGGCTTGGTGTCATCCAAGGGATCCTGGTGTCATCCAATTGGTCCTTGGTGTCATCCAAGTGGTCCTGGTGTCATCCAGTTGGTCCTTGGTGTCATCCAGTTGGTCCTTGGTGTCATCCAAGTGGTCCTGGTGTCATCCAGTTGGTCCTTGGTGTCATCCAGTTGGTCCTTGGTGTTATCCAAGTGGTCCTGGTGTCATCCAAGGGATCCTGGTGTCATCCAATTGGTCCTTGGTGTCATCCAAGTGGTCCTGTTGTCATTCAATTGGTCCTTGGTGTCACCCAGTTAGGGCTTGGTGTCATCCAAGGGATCCTGGTGTCATCCAGCTGGTCCTTGGTGTCATCCAAGTGATCCTGGTGTCATCCATCTGGTCCTTGGTGTCATCCAAGTGGTCCTGGTGTCATCCAGTTGGTCTTGGTGTCATCGAAGTGGTCTTGGTGTCATCCAATTGGTCTTGGTGTCATCCAGCGGGTCCTTGGTGTCATCCAGCGGGTCCTTGGTGTCATCCAGCTGGTCCTTGGTGTCATCCAAGTGGTCGTGGTGTCATCCAAGTGGTCTTGGTGTCACCCAATGGGTCCTTGGTGTCATCCAGTTGGTCCTTGGTGTCATCCAGCTGATGCTTGATGTCATCCGGTTGGTGCTTGTTGTCATCCAGGTGGTCACTGGGGTCACCCGTGTGGTCTTGGTGTCATCCAAGTGGTCCTGGTGTCATCCAGTTGGTCCTTGGTGTCATCCAATTGGTCCTTGGTGTCATCCAAGTGGCCCTGGTGTCATGCAGCTGGTCCTTGGTGTCATCCAGTTGGTCCTTGGTGTCATCCAATTGGTCCTTGGTGTCATCCAGTTGGGGCTTGGTGTCATCCAAGTGGTCCTGGTGTCATCCAGTCGGTCTTGGTGTCACCCAGTTGGGGCTTGGTGTCATCCAAGTGGTCCTGTTGTCATCCAATTGGTCCTTGGTGTCATCCAGTTGGTCCTTGGTGTCATCCAGTTGGTCTTGGTGTCATCCAAGTGGTCCTTAGTGTCATCCTGTTGGTCCTTGGTGTCATCCAGTTGGTCCTTGGTGTCATCCAGTTGGTCCTTGGTGTCATCCAAGTGGTCCTTAGTGTCATCCAGTTGGTCCTTGGTGTCATCCAGTTGGTCCTTGGTGTCACCCAATTGGTCCTTAGTGTCATCCAGTTGGTCCTTGGTGTCATCCAGTTGGTCCTTAGTGTCATCCAGTTGGTCCTTGGTGTCATCCAGTTGGTCCTGGGTTAGTCCCTGTGGCACCCAAGTGGTCCTGGTGTCATCCAGGTGGTCCCTGGTGTCACCCAGTGGCTCCTGGTTTTGTCCCCGTGTCACCCCGCTGCTCCTTGGTGTCACCCACACGGTTCTTGGTGTCATCCCTTTCCTCCCCATTGTCACCCGCTTGCTCCTTGGTGTCACCCCCTTCATCCCTGTTGTCACCCCCCTACCCCCACCCCCTTTGCAGCCCCCCAGGACCATGCCCGTCCCCCGTCCCCCAGGGCCACCCCATGTCCCCGTGTCCCCATGTGTCCCCCCTGTCCCCCAGGGCCACACCAAGGGCCCGTTCCTCGTCAGCGCCCCGCTCTCCACCATCATCAACTGGGAGCGGGAGTTCCAGATGTGGGCGCCCGCCTTCTACGTGGTCACCTACACCGGGGACAAGGACAGCCGGGCCATCATCCGCGAGAACGAGTTCTCCTTCGACGACAACGCCATGAAGGGGGGCAAGAAGGCCTTCAAGATGAAGGTGGGGGTCACCATGGGGCTCGCTTTGGGGGGGGCTGGAGTGAGTAATGTGGGTGCCGGCTGTTGCAGGGCGGTTGGTGGGTGTTGTGGGGGGGGTGGGCTGTTGCTGGGTGTTGGGCTGTTGTGCGGCTGGTGGCTGTTGCTGGGTGTCAGGGTGTTGTGGGGCTGTTGTGAGGCTGTTGGCTGTTGCTGGGTGTTGGGCTGTTGTGCGGCTGTTGCTGAGTGTCAGGGTGTTGTATGGCTGTTGTGCGGCTGTTGGCTGTTGCTGGGTGCTGTGTGGCTGTTGCTGGGTGTCAGGGTGTTGGGCTGTTGTGAGCCTGGTGGCTGTTGCTGGGTGTTAGGGTGTTGTGTGGCTGTTGCTGGGTGTCAGTGTTGTGTGGCTGTTGGCTGTTGCTGGGTGTCAGGGTGTTGTGTGGCTGTAGTTGGGCTGTCATTGGGCTGCTGTTGGGTGGTGGTGTGGGTCTCTTTGGTGTCAGTGTTGCCAGGTATCACACTGTTGTTGGGCTGTTGCTGGGTGGTGTTGGGGTGTCACTGGGCTGTTGTTGGGTTTCATGGGACTGTCACTGGGCTGTGTTTGGGCTGTTGCTGGGTGTTGCCGGGTGTCAAGGTGGTGTGGGGCTGTTGTTGGTTGTTGCTAGGCTGTTGCTAGGCTGTTGGCTGTTGCTGAGCGTTGTTGGGTGTTGGGGTGGTGTTGGGCTGTTTGTTGTTGGCTCTTGTTGGGCTGTTGCTGGGTGTCGGGCTGTGCTGGGTGTTGTGGGTTGTTTTGGGTCTGTTGCTGGGTGTCAGGCTGTTGTGGGGGCTGTTGCTGGGTGTTGCTGTGGGGCTGTAGGATGTTGGGCTGTTGTTGGGTGTTGCTGTGGGGTTGTTGTGGGACTTGTTGGGTGGTGGTGTTGGCTGTTGTTTGGGGGGGCTGTTGTGGAGCTGTGGCTGGGTTGTGCGGCTGTTGCTGAGTGTTGTGCGGCTGTTGCTGGGTTGCTGTGGGGCTGTTGCTGGGTGTTGTGCGGCTGTTGCTGGGGGTTGCGGGGCTGTTGCTGGGTTGTGGGGCTGTAGCTGGGTGGTGTTATGTGGGTGTTGCTGGGTGGTGTTGTGTGGGTGTTGCTGGGTTGTTGTGGGGCTGTTGCTGGGTGTTGTTGCGGGGTTGTTGTGGGGCTGTTGCTGGGTTGTGGGGCTGTTGCTGGGTGTTGTTGCGGGGTTGTTGTGGGGCTGTTGCGGGGCTGTTGCTGGGTTGCGGGGCTGTTGTGGGGGTGTTGCTGGGTGTTGTTGCGGGGCTGTTGCTGGGTGGTGTTGTGGGGTTGTTGCTGGGTGTTGTGGGTGTGTTGGGGGGTGTTGTTGCTGGGCTGTTGCTGGGTGTTGTTGCGGGGTTGTTGCTGAGTGTTGTTGCGGGGCTGTTGCTGGGTGTTGTTGCGGGGTTGTTGCTGGGTGTTGTTGCGGGGCTGTTGCTGGGCGTTGTTGCGGGGTTGTTGCTGAGTGTTGTTGCGGGGCTGTTGCTGGGTGTTGTTGCGGGGTTGTTGCTGGGTGTTGTTGCGGGGCTGTTGCTGGGTGTTGTTGCGGGGTTGTTGCTGGGTGTTGTTGCGGGGCTGTTGCTGGGTGTTGTTGCGGGGTTGTTGCTGGGTGTTGTTGCGGGGCTGCCCCCCGGCTGTGCTGACGCGTGGGGCGCAGCGGGAGGCGCAGGTGAAGTTCCACGTGCTGCTCACCTCCTACGAGCTCATCACCATCGACCAGGCGGCGCTGGGCTCCATCCGCTGGGCCTGCCTCGTCGTGGACGAGGCCCATCGGCTCAAGAACAACCAGTCCAAGGTGGGCACCCATAGGCATGGGTCCCTGTGAGGGGGGCACCCATAGCATGGGTCCCTGTGAGGGGGGGCACCCATAGATAGGGGTCATTGTAGGGGGGGCACTCATAGATATGGGTCCCTGTGAGGGGCATCCATAGGTATGGGTTCTTATGGGGGGGCACCCATAGATAGGGGTCCTTATGGGGGGGGCACCCATAGGTATGGGTCCCTATGGGGGGGCACCCATAGATATGGGTCATTGTAGGGGGGGCACCCATAGGCATGGGTCCCTGTGGGGGGGCACCCATAGGTATGGGTTCTTATGGGGGGGCACCCATAGATAGGGGTCCTTATGGGGGAGGCACCCATAGATATGGGTCCCTATGAGGGGCATCCATAGGTATGGGTTCTTATGGGGGGGCCCCCATAGATAGGGGTCCTTATAGGGGGACACCCATAGATAGGGGTCCTTATGGGAGGGGCACCCATAGGCATGGGTCCTTATAGGGGGGCACCCATAGATAGGGGTCATTGTAGGGGGGACACCCATAGGTATGGGTCCTTATAGGGGGGACACTCATAGATATGGGTCCTTATGGGAGGGCACCCATAGGCATGGGTCATTGTAGGGGGGACACCCGTAGGCATGGGTCCTTACAGGGGGGGCACCCATAGATAGGGGTCCTTGTAGTGGGACACCCATAGATAGGAGTCCTTATGGGGGGGCACCCAGAGGTATGGGTCCTTATAGGGGGCACCTATAGATATAGGTCCTTATAGGGGGGCACCCATACGTATGGGTCCTTATGGGGGCACCCATAGATAGGGGTCCTTATAGTGGGACACCCATAGATAGGAGTCCTTATGGGGTGGCACCCATAGGTATGGGTCCCTATAGGGGGGGGCACCCATAGGCATGGGTCCTTATAGGGGGCACCCATAGATATAGGTCCTTATAGCGGGGCACCCATACATATGGGTCCTTATGGGAGGGCACCCATAGATAGGGGTCCTTATAGGGGGGCACCCATAGGTATGGGTCCTCATAGGGGGGGCACCCATAGACATGGGTCCTTATAGGGGGGCACCCATAGATAGGGGTCCTTATGGGGGGGCAGCCATAGACATGGGTCCTTACGGGGGGGCACCCATAGGCATGGGTCCCTGTATAGGGAGAGCAGCCATCAACCTGGGTCCTTATAGTAGGGGCACCCATAGACTTGGGTCCTTATAGGGCAGTCACGCATAGATAGGGGTCTTTATAGGGGGGGCACCCGTAGATATGGGTCCTTATGGGGGGGGCACCCATAGACCTGGGTCCCTATAGCTGGGGCACCCATAGACCTGGGTCATTATAGTGAGGGCACCCATAGACCTGGGTCCATATGAGGGGGGCACCCATAGGCCTGGATCCTTATAGTGAGGGCACCCATAGACCTGCGTCCCTATAACGGGGGCACCCATAGACTTGGATCCTTATAGTGAGGGCACCCATAGACCTGGGTCCCTATAGCAGGGGCACCCATAGGCCTGGGTCATTATAGTGAGGGCACCCATAGACCTGGGTCCCTATGAGGGGGGCACCCATAGACCTGGATCCTTATGGGGGGGCAACCATAGATCTATGAGGGGGGCACCTATAGACTTGGGTCATTATAGGGGGGCCGCCCATAGACCTGGGTCCCTATCGTGGGGTGCACCCAAAGCCTTGGATACCCCATGAGGGGTGTCCAGCCACTCAGCTCCTTGGGGAGAGGCTCTATGGGTCCCATGCACGCGGCTCTATGGCCACCGCTCCTATGGGTGCTGAGGTGGGGGGGACGGGGACAGACGACACCTATGGGTGCTTCACCCATGGGTGCCCCCCCCCTTCCCAGTTCTTCCGGGTGCTGAACGGGTACAAGATCGAGCACAAGCTGCTGCTGACGGGGACCCCGCTGCAGAACAACCTGGAGGAGCTCTTCCACCTCCTCAACTTCCTCACGCCCGAGCGCTTCAAGTATGGGTGCCCATGGGTGCCCATGGGTCCCTATGGGTGCCCATGGGTCCCTATGGGTCCTTTCTCCTCCTGCACCCATCCCTGTCCATCCCCATTTGCTGTCACTCGTGGCCCTGCTGCTCCTGGGTCCCTTTTTCCCTCTTCCATTGGCGTCCCCTCTTGGCCCTATGGGTGCCCATGGGTGCCTGTGGGTGCCTGTGGGTGCCTATGGGTCCCTTCTCCTCCTGCACCCATCCCTGTCCATCCCCATTCGCTGTCACTCGTGGCCCTGCTGCTCCTGGGTCCCCTTTTCCCTCTTCCATCAGAGTCCCCTCTTGGCCCTGTGGGTGCCTATGGGTGCCTATGGGTCCCTATGGGTCCCTATGGGTCCCTTCTCGTCCTGCACCCATCCCTATCCATCCCCAGCCGCTGTCACTCGTGGCCCTGCTGCCCCTGGGTCCCCTGTTCCCTCTTCCATTGGCGTCCCCTCTTGGCCCTATGGGTGCCCATGGGTGCCTGTGGGTGCCTGTGGGTGCCTATGGGTCCCTTCTCCTCCTGCACCCATCCCTGTCCATCCTCATTCGCTGTCACTCGTGGCCCTGCTGCTCCTGGGTCCCCTTTTCCCTCTTCCATCAGAGTCCCCTCTTGGCCCTGTGGGTGCCCATGGGTGCCTATGGGTGCCTATGGGTCCCTATGGGTCCCTTCTCCTCCTGCACCCATTCCTATCCATCCCCATTTGCCGTCACTCGTGGCCCTGCTGCCCCTGGGTCCCCTTTTCCCTCTTCCATTGGCGTCCCCTCTTGGCCCTATGGGTGCCCATGGGTGCCTATGGGTGCCTGTGGGTGCCTATGGGTCCCTTCTCCTCCTGCACCCATCCCTGTCCATCCCCATTCGCTGTCACCCATGGCCCTGCTGCTCCTGGGTCCCCTTTTCCCTCTTCCATCGGCGTCCCCTCTTGGCCCTATGGGTGCCCCTCTCCTTCTATGGGGTCCCTATGGGTCCTCTGGGGGCCCCTCTCCTTCTATGGGGTCCCCGTGGGTCCCTTCTCCTTCTATGGGGTCCCAATGTCCCCTGGGGTCCTCTCTCCTTCTATGGGGTGCCCATGGGTCCTTCCTCCTTCTATGGGGTCCCTATGGGTACCTTCACCTTCTATGGTGTGCCTGTGTCCCCATGGATCCCTTGTCCTTCTATGGGGTGCCCATGGGTCCCTTCTCCTTCTGTGGGGTCCCTATGGGTCCCTTCTCCTCCTATGGGGTTTCTGTATCCCCATGGGTCCTCTGAGGTCCCTTCTCCTTCTATGGGGTGCCTGTGTCCCCATGGGTCCCCTGTCCTTCTGTGGGGTCCCCATGGGTCCCTTCTCCTTCTATGGGGTCCCTATGGGTCCCTCCCCTTCTATGGGGTCCCTGTGGGTCCCTTCTCCTTCTATGGGGTCTCTGTGTCCCCATGGGTCCCCTGGGGTCCCCTCTCCTCCTATGGAGGCCCCATGTCCCAGTCACCCCCATCCCCATGTCCCCATCCCCACATCTCATCCATCTCCATCCCTATTGCCCCACACGCCATAGCACCCCGTTCTCACCCCGTAGCCCCCCATTCTCACCCCATAGCGCCCCGTTCTCACCCCATAGCACCCTATTCTCACCCATAGCACCCCGTTCTCACCCCGTAGCCCCCCATTCTCACCCCATAGTGCCCCGTTCTCACCCCATAGCACCCTATTCTCACCCATAGCACCCCGTTCTCACCCCATAGCACCCCATAGCACCCTATTCTCACCCATAGCGCCCCGTTCTCACCCCATAGCACCCCATTCTCACCCCATAGCGCCCCATTCTCACCCCATAGCACCCTATTCTCACCCATAGTGCCCCGTTCTCACCCCCTAGCACCCCATTCTCACCCCATAGCACCCCGTTCTCACCCCATAGGCCCATTTTATAACCCATAGCTCCCCATTCTCACCCCACAGCGCCCCATTCTCACCCCATAACCCCTTATTCTCACCGCATAGCTCCCTATACTCACCCCACAGCACCCCATTCTCACCCCACAGCGCCCCATTCTCACCCCATAACCCCCTATTCTCACCCCATAACCCCTTATTCTCACCCCATAGCACCCCATACTCACCCCACAGCACCCCATTCTCACCCCACAGCGCCCCGTTCTCACCCCATAGCTCCCCATTCTCACCCCATAGCGCCCCATTCTCACCCCATAGCATCCTATTCTCACCCATAGCGCCCCATTCTCACCCCATAGCACCCCATTCTCACCCCATAGCACCCCGTTCTCACCCCATAGGCCCCTATTCTCACCCATAGCACCCCTTTCTCACCCCACAGCACCCCATTCTCACCCCATAACCCCTTATTCTCACCACATAGCACCCTATACTCACCCCACAGCGCCCCATTCTCACCCCACAGCGCCCCATTCTCACCCCATAACCCCCTATTCTCACCCCATAGCCCCTTATTCTCACCCCATAGCACCCCATACTCACCCCACAGCACCCCATTCTCACCCCACAGCGCCCCATTCTCACCCCCTAACCCCCTATTCTCACCCCATAACCCCCTATTCTCACACCATAGCACCCCATTCTCACCCCATAGCACCCCGTTCTCACCCCATAGGCCCCTATTCTCACCCATAGCACCCCTTTCTCACCCCACAGCACCCCATTCTCACCCCATAACCCCTTATTCTCACCACATAGCACCCTATACTCACCCCACAGCGCCCCATTCTCACCCCACAGCGCCCCATTCTCACCCCATAACCCCCTATTCTCACCCCATAACCCCTTATTCTCACCCCATAGCACCCCATACTCACCCCACAGCACCCCATTCTCACCCCACAGTGCCCCATTCTCACCCCATAACCCCCTATTCTCACCCCATAACCCCCTATTCTCTCCCCATTGCATGCCTTTCTCACCCCATAGCACCCCATTCTCACCCCATAGCACCCATTCTCACCCCACAGCCCCCCATTCTCACCCATAGCCCCCCATTCTCACCCCATAGCGCCCTGTTCTCACCCCATAGCGCCCTCTTGTCCCCCCTGCAGCAACCTGGAGGGCTTCCTGGAGGAGTTTGCTGACATCTCCAAGGAGGACCAGATCAAGAAGCTCCACGACCTGCTGGGCCCCCACATGCTGCGGCGCCTCAAGGCTGATGTCTTCAAGAACATGCCTGCCAAGACCGAGCTCATCGTCAGGGTGGAGCTGAGCCCCATGCAGAAGTAGGTGGCACCCCATAGGCACCCATAAGTACCCATCAGAACACATAGATACCCATAGCACCCATAGGTACCCATCAGAACCCATAGCACCCATAGGTACCCATCAGAACCCATAGACACCCATAGCAGCCATAGGTACCCATCAGAACCCATAGACACCCATAGCAGCCATAGGTACCCATCAGAGCCCATAGCACCCATAGGTACCCATCAGAACCCATAGACACCCATAGCAGCCATAGGTACCCATCAGAACCCATAGCACCCATAGGTACCCATCAGAGCACCATAGGTAGAACCCATACCCATAGCACCCATAGGTACCCATCAGAACCCATAGCACCCATAGGTACCCATCATCTGAATCTGAACCCATAGACATCCATAGCACCCATAGGTACCCATCAGAACCCATAGATACCCATAGCAGCCATAGGTACCCATCAGAACACGTAGCACCCGTAGGTACCCATCAGAACACACAGATACCCGTAGCACCCATAGGTACCCATCAGAGCCCATAGCACCCATAGGTACCCATCAGAACACATAGCACCCATAGGTACCTATCTGAACCCATAGACATCCATAGCACCCATAGGTACCCATCAGAACCCATAGATACCCATAGCAGCCATAGGTACCCATCAGAGCCCATAGCACCCATAGGTACCCATCAGAACCCATAGACACCCATAGCAGCCATAGGTACCCATCAGAACCCATAGCACCCATAGGTACCCATCAGAACACATAGCACCCATAGGTACCTATCTGAACCCATAGACATCCATAGCACCCATAGGTACCCATCAGAACCCATAGATACCCATAGCAGCCATAGGTACCCATCAGAACCCATAGCACCCATAGGTACCCATCAGAACACGTAGCACCCATAGGTACCCATCAGAGCCCATAGCACCCATAGGTACCCATCAGAACACATAGCACCCATAGGTACCTATCTGAACCCATAGACATCCATAGCACCCATAGGTACCCATCAGAACCCATAGATACCCATAGCAGCCATAGGTACCCATCAGAACACGTAGCACCCGTAGGTACCCATCAGAACACATAGATACCCATAGGTACCTATCTGAACCCATAGACATCCATAGCACCCATAGGTATCCATCAGAACCCATAGACACCCATACCATCCATAGGTACCTATCAGAACCCATAGACACCCATAGCATCCATAGGTGCCCATCAGAACCCATACACACCCATAGGTGCCCATCATACCCATAGGTACCCCTCAGAACCCATAGACACCCATAGCACCCATAGGTACTAGTCAGAACCCATAGCACCCATAGGTACCAATCAGAACCCATAGACATAGCATCTATAGGTGCCCATCAGAACCCATACACACCCATAGGTACCCATCAGAACCCATCAGAACCCATAGCACCCACAGGTACCCATCAGCACCCATAGGTACTCATCAGAACCTGTACACACCCATAGGTACCCATCAGAACCCATAGCACCCATAGGTACCCATCAGAACCCATAGCATCCATAGGTACCCATAAGAACCCATAGACACCCATAGCATCTATAGGTGCCCATCAGAACTCATACACACCCATGGGTACCCATCAGAACACATAGCACCCATAGGTACCCATCAGAACCCATAGCACCCATAGGTACTCATCAGAACCCATATACGCATGGGTACCCATCAGAACCCATTGACACCCATAGCACCCGTCGGTGCCCATCAGAACCCATAGCATCCATAGGTACCCATCAGAACCCATAGACACCCATAGCACCCATAGGTACCCCGCAGAACCCATAGACACCCACAGCACTCATAGGTACCCATCAGAACCCATAGAAACCCATTAGAACCCATTGACACCCATAGAACCAATAGGCACCCATAGACACCTGTCAGCACCCATTGACACCCATTGGAACCCATAGAACCTATACACACCCCATAGCACCCATAGCTATGCTGACACCCATCAGAACCCATAGACACCTATTAGAACCCATAGTCACCCATAGACACCCATCAGAACCCATAGCGCCTATAGACACCCCATAGCACCCCTAGCTATGGTGACACCCATCAGAACCCATAGACACCTGTCAGCACCCATCAGAACCCATAGCGCATATAGACACCCCATAGCACCCCTAGCTATGGTGACACCCATCAGCACCCATAACACCCATTAGAACCCATAGGTACCCATAGACACCTGTCAGCACCCATAGACACCCATCAGAACCTATAGAGCCTATAGACACCCCATAGCACCCATAGCTATGGTGACACCCATCAGCACCCATAGACACCCATCAGCACCCATAGGCACCCATAGACACCTGTCAGCACCCATAGACACCCATCAGAACCTATAGAGCCTATAGACACCCCATAGCACCCATAGCTATGGTGACACCCATCAGCACCCATAGACACCCATTAGAACCCATCAGCACCCATCAGCACCCATAGACACCCCACAGCCCCACTGGGAGCTCTTGGGGTGCCCCCAGCCCCACATCCCATAGGAAGCACTCCGCATCCATCATTCCCATCCCCATGGGATTCTCCCATTGTACCCAGTGCCCATCCCAGTGTTCCCAGTTGGGACCCCCAGCCCCATTGGGATGCCCCCAGCCCCACTGGGATGCCCTCAGCCCCACTGGGATGCCCCCAGCCCCATTGGGTTGCCCTCAGCCCCATTGGGTTGCCCCCAGCCCCATTGGGATGCTCCCAGCCCCACTGGGATGCCCCCAGCCCCACTGGGATGCCCCCGGCCCCATTTCCATCCCCATTGGGATGCCCCTGGCCCCACTCCCAGCCCCACTGCGCTGCCCCCAGCCCCATTCCCATCCCCATTGGGATGCCCCCAGCCCCACCTCCCGCCCCACACCCCCCATAGGAAGTACTACAAGTACATCCTTCCCATCCCCATTGGGATGCCCCCAGCCCCATTGCCAGCCCCACACCCCCCATAGGAAGTACTACAAGTACATCCTTCCCATCCCCATTGGGATGCCCCCAGCCCCATTGCCAGCCCCACACCCCCCATAGGAAGTACTACAAGTACATCCTTCCCATCCCCATTGGGATGCCCCCAGCCCCATTGCCAGCCCCACACCCCCCATAGGAAGTACTACAAGTACATCCTTCCCATCCCCATTGGGATGCCCCCAGCCCCATTGCCCCCAGCCCCACAGCCCCACACCCCCCATAGGAAGTACTACAAGTACATCCTTCCCATCCCCATTGGGATGCCCCCAGCCCCATTGCCAGCCCCAGGAAGTACCCATCCTTCCCACCCCCACCCCAGCCCCACACCCCCCATAGGAAGTACTACAAGTACATCCTTCCCATCCCCATTGGGATGCCCCCAGCCCCATTGCCAGCCCCACACCCCCCATAGGAAGTACTACAAGTACATCCTTCCCATCCCCATTGGGATGCCCCCAGCCCCATTGCCAGCCCCACACCCCCCATAGGAAGTACTACAAGTACATCCTTCCCATCCCCATTGGGATGCCCCCAGCCCCATTGCCAGCCCCACACCCCCCATAGGAAGTACTACAAGTACATCCTTCCCATCCCCATTGGGATGCCCCCAGCCCCATTGCCAGCCCCACCCCCCCCATAGGAAGTACTACAAGTACATCCTTCCCATCCCCATTGGGATGCCCCCAGCCCCATTGCCAGCCCCACACCCCCCATAGGAAGTACTACAAGTACATCCTTCCCATCCCCATTGGGATGCCCCCAGCCCCATTGCCAGCCCCACACCCCCCATAGGAAGTACTACAAGTACATCCTTCCCATCCCCATTGGGATGCCCCCAGCCCCATTGCCAGCCCCACACCCCCCATAGGAAGTACTACAAGTACATCCTTCCCATCCCCATTGGGATGCCCCCAGCCCCATTGCCAGCCCCACACCCCCCATAGGAAGTACTACAAGTACATCCTTCCCATCCCCATTGGGATGCCCCCAGCCCCATTGCCAGCCCCACACCCCCCATAGGAAGTACTACAAGTACATCCTTCCCATCCCCATTGGGATGCCCCCAGCCCCATTGCCAGCCCCACACCCCCCATAGGAAGTACTACAAGTACATCCTGACGCGGAACTTCGAGGCGCTGAACTCGCGGGGCGGCGGGAACCAGGTGTCGCTGCTCAACATCATGATGGACCTCAAGAAGTGCTGCAACCACCCCTACCTGTTCCCTGTGGCCGCCATGGTGAGGGGAGGATGTGGGGTGTGGGATATGGGGTGTGGGATATGGGGCATGGGGTATGGAATATGGGATATGGGGTGTGGGGTATGGGGCATGGGGTGTGGGGTATAGGGTGTGGGGTATGGGGTGTGGGGGTGTGGGGCATGGGGTGTGGGGTATGGAATATGGGATATGGGGTGTGGGGTATGGGATATGGGGCATGGGGTATGGGGTGTGGGGCATGGGGTATGGAATATAGGGTATGGGGTGTGGGGTGTGGGGTATTGGGTGTGGGTTGTGGGGTATAGGGTGTGGGGTATGGGGTGTGGGGTATGGGATGTGGGGTGTGGGGTATAGGGTGTGGGGTGTGGGATGTGGGGTGTGGGGTATGGGGTATGGGATATGGGGTGTGGGGTATAGGGTGTGGGGTATGGGGTGTGGGGTATGGGATGTGGGGCATGGGGTATGGAATATGGGATATGGGGTGTGGGGTATGGGATATGGGGCATGGGGTATGGAATATGGGATATGGGGCATGGGGTATGGAAATTAGGGTATGGGATATGGGGTATGGGATATGGGGCCTGGGGTATGGGGTATGGAATATAGGGTATGGGCTGTGGGGTATGGGGTGTAGGGTATGGGATATGGGGCATGGGGTATGGGATAATGGAGGCTTCACCCTGGAGACCAATGGGAGGGACATGGGGTGAAACAAGATGCTATGGGGTGCTATAGGGTGCTATGGGGAGCTATGGGGATCCATGGGGTGCTATGGGGATCCATGGGGTTTCTGTGGAGTGCTATGGGGATCTATGGGGTTTCTGTGGGGTTTCTATGGGGTGCCTTGGGGATCCATGGGGTTTCCATGGGGATCCATGGGGGTGTCATGGGGTTTCTATGGTTTCCATGCGGTTTCTGTGGGGTTTCTATGGGGGTGCTATGGGGTTTCTATGGGGTTTTCTGTGGGGTTTCTATGGGGATCCATTGGGTGCTATATGGTTTCTGTGGGGATCCATGGGGTGCTATGTGGTTTCTATGGGGTGCCATGGGGTCCTATGGGGGTGCCATGGGGTGCTATGGGGTGTTATGGGGGTGTCATGGGGTGTTATGGGGTGTCATGGGGTGCTATGGGGTGCTATGGGGTGTTATGGGGGTGTCATGGGGTGTTATGGGGTGTCATGGGGTGCTATGGGGTGTTATGGGGGTGTCATGGGGTGTTATGGGGGTGTCATGGGGTGCCATGGGGTGCTATGGGGGTTATGGGGTGCCATGGGGTGTTAGGGGGTGCCATGGGGTGCTATGGGGTGTTATGGGGGTTATGGGGTGCCATGGGGTGTTAGGGGGTGCCATGGGGTGCTATGGGGGTTATGGGGTGCCATGGGGTGTTAGGGGGTGCCAT
>NW_026635659.1:0-1861 GCF_028554395.1 Pezoporus wallicus | reverse complement strand
GGCACTATAAGGGAATAATGGGGCTCTATCAGGCAATAATGGGGCTCTATGAGGCTATAATGGGGATCTATGAGGCTATAATGAGGTCTATGAGGTAATTATGGGGTTCTATGGGGCTATAATGGGCTGTATGATGCAATAATAAGGTTCTATAGGGCTATAATGGGGTCTGTGAGGCTATAATGGGGATCTATGGGGCTATAATAAGGCACTATGACACAATAATGGGGCTCTATGACACTATAATGGGGCACTATGAGGCAATAATGCCGCTCTATGACGCTATAATGAGGCTTTATGAGGCAATAATGGGGCTCTATGTGGTTTTAAAGGGGCTCTATGAGGCAATAATGGGGCTCTATGGGGTTATAATGGGGCTCTATGGAGCAATAATAGGGCTCTAGGAGGCAATAATGAGGCTCTATGAGGCTGTAATAGGGTCTATGAGGCAATAATGGGGCTCTATGGGGCTCTAATGGGGCTCTATGAGGCAATAATGGGGCTCTATGGGGCTATGATGGGGGTCTATGGGGCAATAATGGGACGCTATGGGGCTATAATAGGGCTCTATGGGGCTATAATGGGGTCTATGAGGCAATAATGGGGCTCTGTGAGGTAATAATGAAGCTCTATGACACAATAATGGGGTTGTATGGGGGTTGTATGGGGCTCTGTGAGGTAATAATGGGGCTCTCTGAAGCAATAATGGGGCTCTAAGTGGCAGTAATAGGGTTCTGTGAGACAATAATGGGGCTATAATGGGGTTCTATGGGGCTTTAATGGGGCTCTATGAGGCAATAGCAAGGTTCTGTGGGGCTATAATGGGCTGTATGATGCAATAATGGGGTTCTGTGAAGCTATAACGGGGCTCTATGAGGCAATAATAGGGCTCTAGGGGGCTATAATGGGGTCTATGAGGCAATAATGGGGCTCTGTGTGGTTATAAAGGGGCTCTATGAGGCAATAATGGGGCTCTGAGGCAATAATTAGGCTGTATAGAGTCCCATTAATGCCTCATAGAGCCCCATTATTGCATCACAGAGCCCCATTATTTCCTCGTAGAGCCCCATTATAGCCTCAGAGAGCCCCATTATTGCATCATAGAGCCCCATTATTACCTCGTAGACCCCCATTACTGCATTATAGAGCCCCATTATTGCCTCATAGAGCCCCATTATTACCTCATAGAAACCCATTATTGCGTCATAGAGCCTCAGTATTGCCTCATAGAACCCCATTATTGCCTCATAGAAACCCATTATTACCTCCTAGAGCCCCATTATTACATCATAGAGCCCCATTATTGCCTCAGAGAGCCCCATTATTACCTCACAGAGCCCCATTATTGCATCAGAGACCCCCATTATTGCATTATAGAGCCCCATTATTGCCTCATAGAGCCCCATTATTGAGTCATAGTGCCACATTATAACCGCATAGAGCCCCATTATTGCCTCATACACCCCATTATTGCCTCATAGAGCCTCATTATTACCTCATAGAGCCCCATTATTGCATCCGAGAGCCCGATTATTACATCACAGAGCCCGATTATTGCCTCATGGAGCCTCGTTATTGTCTCATAGAGCCTCATTATTGACTCATACAGCCCCATTATTGTGGTAGAGCCCCATTATTGCATCATAGAGCCCCATTATTTCCTCATAGAGCGCCATTATTGCGTCATAGAGTCACTTTATAACCACATAGAGGCCCATTATTGCATCATAGACCCCATTATAGACTCACAGAGCCCCATTTTTGCCTCATGGAGCCCCATTATTACCTCATAGAGCATTATTACTGCTTCATAGAGCCCCATTATTTCCTCATACAGCCCTATTATTACCTCATAGAGACC
>NW_026635658.1:0-1823 GCF_028554395.1 Pezoporus wallicus | reverse complement strand
GACATAAAACAGGACAAAAATAGGACAAAACCACCCCAAAACCTCCTTGTCCTGCTTCTCCTGTGGGATACAGGGTCAGAGCCCAAAAAAGACAAAAAACATGACAAAAATAGGACAAAACCAACCCAAAACCACCTTGTCCTGCTTCTCCTATGGCATACTGAGTCAGAGTCCCAAAACTGACCCAAAAAACCCCCAAAGCAGGACAAAACCACCCCAAGGCCACCTTGTCCTGCTTCTCCTGTGGGATACATGGTCAGAGCCCTGAAACAGACCCAAAACAGGCCAAGTACAACCCAAATCACCCCAAAACCAGCTCCAAAACCCCAAACCAACCCAAAACCACCTTGTCCTGCTTCTCCTATGGAACACAGGGTCAGAGCCCCAAAAAAGACACAAAACATGACAAAAATAGGACAAAACCACCCCAAAACCTCCTTGTCCTGCTTCTCCTATGGGATACAGGGTCAGAGGTCTGAAACAGACCCAAAACAGGACAAAAACACTCCAAAAACCCCAAAACCAGCTCCAAAACCCCCAAACCAACCCAAAACCACCTTGTCCTGCTTCTTCTATAGGACACAGGGTCAGAGCCTCAAAACAGACCCAAAACAGGCCAAAAACAGCCCAAAACACCCCAAAAAGCAAGAAAAAAAAACCTCCTTGTCCTCCTTCTGCTATGAGATACAGTGTCAGGGCCCCAAAACAGACCTAAAACAGAACAAAAAAGCCCCCAAACCACCCCAAAACCACCTTGTCCTGCTTCTCCTGTGGGATACAGGGTCAGAGCCCTGAAACAGACCCAAAACAGGACAAAAACACTCCAGAAACCCCAAAACCAGCTCCAAAACCCCCAAACCAACCCCAAACCACCTTGTCCTGCTTCTTCTCTAGGACACAGGGTCAGAGCCTCAAAACAGACCCAAAACAGGCCAAAAACACCCCAAAACACCCCAAAAAGCAGGACAAAACCTCCTTGTCCTCCTTCTGCTATGAGATACAGTGTCAGGGCCCCAAAACAGACCTAAAACAGAACAAAAAAGCCCCAAAACCATCTTCTCCTGCTTCTCCTATGAGATAGAGGGTCAGAGCCTCAAAAAAGACAAAAAACATGACAGAAATAGGACAAAACCACGCCAAAACCACCTTGTCCTGCTTCTCCTATGGAACACAGGGTCAGAGCCCCAAAAAAGACAAAAAACATGACAAAAATAGGACAAAACCATCCCAAAACCACCTTGTCCTGCTTCTCCTATGGCATACAGGGTCAGAGCCCCAAAACAGAGCCCCCAAAAAACCAAAACAGGACAAAACCACCCCAAGGCCACCTTGTTCTGCTTCTCCTATAGGACACAGGGTCAGAGCCTTAAAACAGATCCCAAAACAGGCCAAAAACACCCCAAAACACCACAAAAAGCAGGACAAAACCTCCTTGTCCTCCTTCTGCTATGAGATACAGTGTCAGGGCCCCAAAACAGACCTAAAACAGAACAAAAAAGCCCCCAAACCATCCCAAAACCACCTTGTCCTGCTTCTCCTATGGAACACAGGGTCAGAGCCCCAAAAAAGACACAAAACATGACAAAAATAGGACAAAACCACCCCAAAACCTCCTTGTCCTGCTTCTCCTGTGGGATACAGGGTCAGAGGCCTGAAACAGACCCAAAACAGGACAAAAACACTCCAGAAACCCCAAAACCAGCTCCAAAACCCCCAAACCAACCCCAAACCACCTTGTCCTGCTTCTTCTATAGGACACAGGGTCAGAGCCTCAAAACAGACCCAAAACAGGCCAAAAACACCCCAAAACATCCCAAAAAGCA
>NW_026635657.1:0-1794 GCF_028554395.1 Pezoporus wallicus | reverse complement strand
TGGGTCCCACTCCCTCCCTATGGGTCCCATTCCCTCTCTATGGGTCCCATTCACTCTCTATGGGTCCCACTCCCTCCCTATGGGTCCCATTCATTCCCTATGGGTCCCATTCACTCTCTATGGGTCCCACTCCCTCCCTATGGGTCCCATTCCCTCTCTATGGGTCCCATTCACTCTCTATGGGTCCCACTCCTCTATGGGTCCCATTCATTCCCTCCCATTCATGGTCCCATTCGGTCCATCCCTCCCCATTCCCTCCCTATGGGTCCCATTCACTCCCTATGGGTCCCATTCCCTCCCTATGGGTCCCATTCACTCCCTATGGGTCCCATTCACTCCCTATGGGTCCCATTCACGCCCTATAGGTCCATTCCCTCTCTATGGGTCCATTTCCTCTCTATGGGTCCCATTCACTCCTATGGGTCCCATTCCCTCTCTATGGGTCCCATTCATTCTCTATGGGTCCCATTCACTCCCTATGGGCCCCATTCACTCCCTATAGGTCCATTCCCTCTCTATGGGTCCATTTCCTCTCTATGGGTCCCATTCCCTCCCTATGGGTCCCATTCCCTCCCTATGGGTCCCATTCCCTCCCTATGGGTCCCATTCATTCCCTATGGGTCCCATTCCCTCTCTATGGGTCCCACTCCCTCCCTATGGGTCCCATTCATTCTCTATGGGTCCCACTCCCTCCCTATGGGTCCCACTCCCTCCCTATGGGTCCCACTCCCTCCCTATGGGTCCCATTCATTCTCTATGGGTCCCACTCCCTCCCTATGGGTCCCATTCATTCTCTATGGGTCCCACTCCCTCCCTATGTGTCTCTATGGGTCCCTATGGGGCTCACCCTATAGGGCACATTGAGCACCCCCACATTGAAGCCCACTTGGACCGAGCCCAGGGCGGCCGCGACCACAGCGAGGAGCAAGGGGGGGGTCAAGGCCCCGCCCCCCTCTTCCGGAGGCCCCTCCCCCTCCTGGGGGGGGGCAGGGGGCGGGGTCAGAGCTTGGCCCCGCCCCCCCCCCCCCCTCATCACGACCCCTCCCTCCCTTCCCCCCCATGGGCTTTCCTTATATGGGCATTTGCCCCGTAAGTGACCCCCTCTGCCCCATAAGTGACCCCTCAGACCCATAAGTGTTGCCCCCAGACCCGTGACTACCTCTGCCCCATAAGTGACCCCTCTGCCCCATAAGTGACCCCTCTGCCCCATAAGTGACCCCTCCAGACCCATAAGTGACCCCCCCGACCCATAAGTGTTGCCCCCAGACCCGTGACTACCTCTGCCCCATAAGTGACCCCTCAGACCCATAAGTGACCCCCTGACCCATAAGACCCATAAGTGTTGCCCCCAGACCCATAAGTGACCCCCTCTGCCCCATAAGTGACCCCCTCAGACCCATGTGACCCCCTGACCCATAAGTAACTACCTCTGGCCCATAAGTGAACCCTCCCGACCCATAAGTGACCACCCCAGACCCATAAGTCACCTCCAGACCCATAAGTGACCCCTCCTGACCCATAAGTGACCCCTCCAGACCCATAAGTGACCCCCCCAGACCCATAAGTGTCCCCCCCACTGATAAGTGAACCCCTCTGCCCCATAAGTGCCCCCCGACCCATAAGTGATCTCCCCAGACCCATAAGTGACCTCCCCAGACCCATAAGTGACCCCCCCAGACCCATAAGTGACCCCCCCCAGACCCATAAGTGACCCCCCCGACCCATAAGTGACCCTCCAGACCCATAAGTGTTGCCCCCGGACCCATAAGTGACTACCTCTGCCCCATAAGTGAC
>NW_026635656.1:0-1825 GCF_028554395.1 Pezoporus wallicus | reverse complement strand
GAAAACGGGCGGTTTTGGGGTCCTAACGTTGTGCAACCCCCCCCCCTTGTCCCTGTCCCCCCCCCAGCGCAGGCGCTGGTGGCCACGTCCCCCCCCAGCCACAGCCACATGGAGGATGAGATCTTCAACCAGAGCAGCAGCACCCCCACATCCACCACCTCCAGCTCCCCCATCCCCCCCAGCCCTGCCAACTGCACCACGGTAAGGGGGGGGGGTGGGCACCCCATAATAACCACCCCGTCTCCCCTCCCCCCTTCACTTTTGGGGTCCTCCCATTCATGTTTGGGGTCCTCCATTCACGTTTCGGGTCCCCTATTCACTTTAGGGGTCCCCCCCCATTCACATTTGGGGACCCCCTTCACTTTTGGGGTCCCCTCCATTCAGTTTTGGGGTCCCTCATTCACTTTTGGGGTCCCCCATTCACTTTTGGGGTCCCCTCCATTCAGTTTTGGGGTCCCTCATTCACTTTTGGGGTCCCCTCTGTTAATTTTTGGGGTCCCCCATTCACTTTTGGGGTCCCCTCCATTCAGTTTTGGGGTCCCTCATTCACTTTTGGGGTCCCCCATTCACTTTTGGGGTCCCCTCTGTTAATTTTTGGGGTCCCCCCATTCACTTTTGGGGTCCCCCCATTCACTTTTGGGATCCCCTCCATTTACTTTTGGGGTCCCCCATTCACTTTTGGGGTCCCCTATTCATGTTTGGGCCCCCCCCATTCACTTTTGGGGTCCTCCCATTCATGTTTGGGGTCCCCCATTCACTTTTAGTGTCCCCCATTCACATTTGGGGTCCCCTCCATTCACCTTTGGGGTGCCCTCCATTCACTTTTGGGGTCCCCCATTCACTTTTGGGGTCCCCCCATTCACTTTTGGGGTCCCCCATTCACTTTTGGGGTCCCCTCTGTTAATTTTTGGGGTCCCCATTCACTTTTGGGGTCCCCTCCATTCACTTTTGAGGTCCTCCATTCATGTTTTGGGTCCCCCATTCACCTTTGGGGTCCCCCCCCATTCACTTTTGGGGTCCCCCATTCACTTTTGGGGTGCCCTATTCACTTTTGGGGTCCCCTCCATTCACTTTTGGGGTCCCCTTTGTTAATTTTTGGGGTCCCCCATTCACATTTGAGGTCCCCTCCATTCACTTTTGGGGTCCTCCATTCACATTTGGGGTCCCCCATTCACTTTTGGGGTCCCCATTCACTTTTGGGATTCCCTCTGTTAATTTTTGGGGTCCCCCATTCACTTTTGGGGTCCCCCATTCATTCCTGGGGTCCCCCATTGACTTTTAGGGTCCCCCATTAATTTCCAGGGTACCCTGTGGTGGGGGGGGGCACCCCAAAATACCCCCCCATCTCCCCCTATTCACTCTTGGGGTCCCATCATTCACTTTTGGGGTCCCCCCATTCACTTTTGGGGTCCCCCCCATTCACTTTTGGGGTGTCCCCCCCAGGAGAACTCGGAGGATGACAAGAAGAGAGGGCGCTCGACGGACAGCGAAGTGGGGCAGGTAATGGGGTGGGGGGCACAGGGATACCCCCCCCCCCTCTTTTGGGGTACCCCCCCTCTCTTTTGGGGTACCCCCCTCTCTTTTGGGGTACCCCCCTCTTTTGGGGTGCCCTCATTCTATGGGGGTGCTTTATAGAGGGGTTTCCTTTTATATAGGGGGGTCTCTTTATAGCCCCCCCTTTTATATGGGGCTCTGTGTGCCCCCCCCTTTATGCCCCCCCTTATCCTTCCCCTGTAGCCCCCTTTACCCCACATAACCCCCCCATTAGCCCCCTTTATTGCCCCCCTTATAACCCCCTTTACCCCCCCTTATACCCACCTATACC
>NW_026635655.1:0-18034 GCF_028554395.1 Pezoporus wallicus | reverse complement strand
GTAAAAGTGGGGGTTTTGGGGTGGAAGTGGTGGGTTTGAGGTAAAAAAGTGGGGTTTTGGGGTAAAAGTTTTGGGGGTGGGGGTTTGAGGTAAAAGTGGGGGTTTTGGGGTGGAAGTGGTGGGTTTGAAGTGTAAAAAGTGGGGTTTTGGGGTAAAAGTGGGGGTTTTGGGGTGGAAGTGGTGGGTTTGTGGTAAAAAGTGGGGGTTTGGGGTAAAAGTGGGGGTGTATGTGGAGGAAGTGGTGGGTTTGAGGTAAAAAGTGGGGGTGTTTGGGGGGTAAAAGTGGGGGTTTTGGGGTGGAAGTGGTGGGTTTGAGGTAAAAAGTGGGGGTTTTGGGGTAAAAGTGGGGGTTTTGAGGTAAAAAATGGGGGGTTGAGGTAAAAAGGTTTTTTTTGGGGGTGGAAGTGGTGGGTTTGAGGTAAAAAGTGGGGGTTTTGGGGGAAAGTGTGGGTTTTGGGGTTGAAAGGGGGGGTTTGAGGTAAAAAGTGGGGGTTTGGGGTGGAAGTTGGAGTTTGGGGTGGAAGTTGGGGTTTTGAGGTAAAAAGTGGGGGTTTGAGGTAAAAAGTGGGGTTTTGGGGTAAAAGTGGGGGTTTTGAGGTAAAAAGTGGGGTTTTGGGGGTAAAAGTGGGGGTTTTTGGGGTGGAAGTGGTGGGTTTGAGGTAAAAAGTGGGGTTTTGGGGTAAAAGTGGGGGTTTTTGGGGTGGAAGTGGTGGGTTTGAGGTAAAAAGTGGGGGTTTTGGGGGGAAGTGAGGGGTTTGGGGTGGAAGTGGTGGGTTTGAGGTAAAAAGTGGGTGTTTTGGGGTAAAAGTGGGGGTTTTTGTGGTGGAAGTGGTGGGTTTGAGGTAAAAAGTGGCGTTTTGGGGTAAAAGTGGGGGTTTTGGGGTGGAAGTGGTGGGTTTGAGGTAAAAAGTGGGGTTTTGGGGTAAAAGTGTGGGTTTTGGGGTTGAAAGGGGGGTTTTGGGGTAAAAAGTGGGGGTTTTGAGGTAAAAAGTGGGGGTTTGAGGTAAAAAGTGTGGGTTTTGGGGTGGAAGTGGTGGGCTTGAGGTAAAAAGTGGGGTTTTGAGTTAAAAAGTGGGGGTTGAGGTAAAAAGTGGGGGTTTTGGGGTGGAAGTGGCGGGTTTGAGGTAAAAAGTGGGGTTTTGGGGTAGTGGGGGTTTTGAGGGTGGAAGGTAAAAAGTGGGGGTTTTGGGGTGGAAGTGGTGGGTTTGAGGTAAAAAGTGGGGTTTTGGGGTAAAAGTGGGGGTTTTGGGGTGGAAGTGGTGGGTTTGAGGTAAAAAGTGGGGTTTTGGGGTAAAAGTGGGGGTTTTGGGGTGGAAGTGGTGGGTTTGAGGTAAAAAGTGGGGTTTTGGGGTAAAAGTGGGGGTTTTGGGGTGGAAGTGGTGGGTTTGAGGTAAAAAGTGGGGTTTTGGGGTAAAAGTGGGGGTTTTGGGGTGGAAGTGGTGGGTTTGAGGTAAAAAGTGGGGTTTTGGGGTAAAAGTGGGGGTTTTGGGGTGGAAGTGGTGGGTTTGAGGTAAAAAGTGGGGGTTTTGGGGGGAAAGTGAGGGGTTTGGGGTGGAAGTGGTGGGTTTGAGGTAAAAAGTGGCGTTTTGGGGTAAAAGTGGGGGTTTTGGGGTGGAAGTGGTGGGTTTGAGGTAAAAAGTGGGGTTTTGGGGGTAAAAGTGAGGGGTTTGGGGAGGAAGTGGTGGGTTTGAGGTAAAAAGTGGTGTTTTGGGGGGAAAGTGAGGGGTTTGGGGTGGAAGTGGTGGGTTTGAGGTAAAAAGTGGCGTTTTTGGGTAAAAGTGGGGGTTTTGGGGTGGAAGTGGTGGGTTTGAGGTAAAAAGTGGGGGGTTTGGGGTAAAAGAGGATGTTTTGTGGTAAAAAGTGCTGCTTTTAGGGTAAACTGGGTGGTCTGGGGGTAAAAGTGGTGGGGTTTTGGGCTAAACGTGGTGGTTTTTGCGAGTTTGATGGGATTTGGGGGTGGAAGTGATGGTTTATGGGAGTTTGGGAGAGATTTTTGGGGTAAAAGTTGCAGTTCTGGGCAGTTTGGGGGGGTTTTGGGCTGAAAGCGATGCTTTTGGCGAGTTTTGGGAGGCTTTTGAGGGAAGAGTTGCACTTTTGGGGAGGTTGAGGATGTTTTTGAGGGAAAAGTGGCGGTTTTCAGGAGTTTGAGTTAAAAGTGGTGTTTTTGGGGGGGTCGAGGGAGGTTTTGGGGTAAAAGTTTCAGTTTGGGGCAGTTTGAGGGCTCTTTTGAGTTAAAAGTGCTGGGTTTTGGGTTATTTGGGGTAAAAGTGGCAGTTTTGGGGCAGTTTGAAGGGAATTTGAGGTAAAAGTAATGGTTTTGGACACCCTGATTTGGTTTTGGGGGGGGAAAGTGGTGATTTTGGGCCTTTTAAAGGCGCTTTGAATGTGTTTGAGGTAAAAGTGGTGGGTTTGGCAGCATGAGCTTTAATTTGAGGTAAAAAATCACGGTTTTGGGTGGTTTGTGGCGGGATTTGGGAGGAAAAAGTTATTTTGGGCAATTTGGGACCATTTTTGATGTCAAAATGAAGTTTTTTGAGTTAAAATCTGCAGTTTTGGGGAATTTTGACCTAAAAAATCCATTTTGATCTTAAAAATCCCATTTTTGGCCGCTTTGTGCCCAAATTTGAGCTCAAAAGTTGTGTTTTCAGCGCATTCTGAGGTGCGTTTCAGGTAAAACTTGTGCTTTGTGGGGGAATTTGAGGTAAAAAAAAAACATTTTTAGCCAATCTATGAAGGGATTTGGGTGTTTTTGACCGCTTGGGCTGGAATTTGAGCCCAGATCCCTGGATTTGGTGGTATTTGAGCCAGAAACCCCTTTCTGGGCTCGATTTGAGGTGAAACCCCATCATTTTGGTGTCGTTTTGGCCTCAAAGCTGCTTTTTTGAGGCCAAACTTCCAACGTTTTATGGAGAAAACCCCATTTTTTGAGCTTGTGGTCTTAGATTTGGGTTTAAATCTGCTACTTTTGGGTCTAGCGCGTTAAGGGTGGGTGCATAGGGGTTGAAAAGACCCCAAACCACCCCAAATCACCCCAAAACAGGCGCTGATGCTCGAGAACCTCCAGAAGCACTCGACCCCTCACGCCACTTTCCAGCCCAATTCCCAGGTGAGAATGGCCCCAAAACGCCCCAAAACCACCCCCAACCCCCCCCGAAACACCTCGAAAGGCTTCGACGCGCCCCAAATGCCCCGAAACGATTGTTTTTTGCCCCAAAGATGGGCGAGGAGATGAGCCAGAACAGCTTCATCAAGGAGTACCTGGAGAAGCAGCAGGAGCTGCTGCAGCAGCGCCTGGAGCGGGAGGCGCGCGAGGCCGAGGCCGAGGGTCAGCACAGCCCCAAAACCGCCCCAAAGTGACCCAAAACCGCCCCCAAATGAGCCCAAAATGAGCCAAAAAATGCTCTTTTTGGGGATGGCCCCAAAACAGGAGCTGGGAAGAGCGGCCCCGCAGCAAAGGAGCAGCAGGAGGAGGAAGGGGAGAGGAAGGTGAATGGAGCCCCCCCCATTGCACCCCATAGAGCCCCATTGATCCCCCATTGAATCACATTGAACCCCATAGAGCCCCATTGATCCCCCATAGAGCCCCATTGAACCCCATAGAGCCCCATTGAACCCCATTTAGACCCACTTGAACCCCATAGAGCCCTATTGAACCCCCATTTACATGCCACTGAACCCCATAGAGTCCCATTAGACCCCATTGAGCCCCCATTTACACCCCATTGGACCCCATTGACCCTCATTTAGACTCCATTGAACCCCCATTGCACACCACAGAGGCCCATTGAACCCCATTTAGACCCAGTTGAACCCCATAGAGCCTCATTAAACCCCACTGAATGCCTTTAGCCCCCATTGAACCCCCATTAGACCCTATAGAGAACTATTGAAGCCCATTTAGACCCTGTTGAACCCCATTGAGCCCCCATTGCACGCCGTAGAGCCCCACTGAACCCCATTTAGACTCCATTGAATCCCCATTGAACACCAGTGAGCCCCCCTGAAGCCCATTTAGACCCACTTGAACCCCCATTGCACACCACAGAGCCCCACTGAACCCCATTTAGACTCCACTGAATCCCCATTGAACCCCATAGAGCCCCATTGAAGCCCATTTAGACCCACTTGAACCCCATTTCCCCCCCATTAACCCCCATTTCCCCCCCCCAGGCCCCTGCTCCCGCGGGGGGGGGTGAGGAGGAAGAGGAGGACGAGGAGGAGGAGGAGGAGGAGGAAGGGGGGGGCGAGGAAGAGGAGGAGGAGGAGGAGCCCCCTCCTCCCCAGGGGCCCCCCCCCCAGCCGGACCCGGCTCCCCCCGAGCAGGAGCCCCCCCCCATTGCTCCCCATGGCGGGGAGGGAGCCCCCAAGAAGGAGGAGGAGGAGGATGAAGGGGAGGAAGGGGAAGGGGAAGGGGGGGGCCCCCCCCGGCCGCCATCTTTGTCGCCCCCCCGGCCGCCATCTTTGTCCCCCCCTCGGCTGCCATCTTCAGCCTCATCCCCAGGGAGGAAGGTGAGTGTATTGGGAAGGTGGTGGTCATGTGACCTCACCTGGCTCATGTGACCACACTGACTCTGTTCCCCCCCCCCCCCCAGGATGAAGCCGAGGGTGAGGGAGGGGGTGAGATCCCCGGAGCCCCCGTGGAGCCCCATAGGTGAGAGATGGGGGGGTCCTATAGGGCTGGGGGGGTTATATAGGGATGGGGGGGTTATATATGGGGTCTATGGGGGGGATATGGGGTGGGGGGGTTATATATGGGGTCAGTGGCAGGGGTTATGGGGTCTATGGGGGGGATATGGGGTGGGGGCTTCATACATGGGGTCTACGGTGGGGGTTATGGGGTCTATGGGGGGGATATGGGGTGGGGGCTTCATACATGGGGTCTATGGGGGGATATGGAGTGGGGGTTATATATGGGGTCTATGGCAGGGGTTATGGGGTCTGTGGGGGGATATGGGGTAGGGGGGTTATATATGGGGTCTATGGGGGGATATGGGGTGGGGGCTTCATACATGGGGTCTATGGTGGGGGTCTGTAGGGCTGGCTGTGGGGTCCCTGTATGGACCTAGGGGGGATATGTGGGTCTATGGTGGTGTTTATGGGGTCCTTATGGGGCACTATAGGGTCCCTGTGGGGTGTGTGTGTGCGCGCCGGGTTCCATCTCTGTGCCCTATGGAGTCTGTATGGGGTCCCATGAGTGTTTGTAGGTGCTTATGGTTCTCTATAGGGTGGCTGTAGGTGCTTGTGGGGTGTCTATAGGTGCCCATGGGGTCTCTGTTGGTTCCTATAGGTGTGTGTAGAGTGTCTATGGGGTCTGTATAGATCCCAGGGGGTGTCTATAGGAGCCTCTGGTGTCTCTGTTCCCTATAGAAGCCTGTGGGTGTTTGTAGAGTCTCTATAGGGTCCGTATGGATGCCTGTAGGTTTCTATAGGGTGTCTATAGGGTGCTGTGGGGCGTTGTGGGTGTCTGTAAGTCCTTATAGGCTCCCTCGGGACGTTTATAGGTGCTTGGGGGTGTCTGTATGTGCCCTATAGGTCCCTATGGCTGTCTGTAGGTCTCTATAGGGTGTCCTTGGAGTCACTATAGGTGTCTGTGGGGTCTCTATGGGTGTCTATAGGTCTCTATAGGATTCCTATGGGCATCTGCAGGGTCCCTGTAGGTGTTTGTGGGTCTCTATAGGGTGTTGATAGGGTTTGTATGGGTTTCTATAGGTACTTATGGGTCTCTATAGGGTTCGTATGGGTGTCTGTGGGTTTCCATAGGATTCCTATGAGCATCTAAAGGGTACTTAGAGGTGTCTATAGGTTGCTATAGGGTATCTGTAGGGTCTGTATGGGTTGTGGTAGGTATGTATATGGTGCATGTGGGTGTCTATAGGTTCCTATAGGATGTCTATAGGGTATTTATAGGGTCTGTATGGGGTGTTGTAGGTATCTATGGAGTGCCTATGGGTGTCTCTAGGTTCCTATAGAGTGCCTATAGGGTATCTATAGGGTGTGTACGGGTTGTTGTAGGTATCTGTAAGGGTTCTATGGGTTCTTACAGGGTTTCTATAGGCTCCCATAGGATGTCTTTAGGGTATCTGTAGGGTTCTTATGGGGTATCTATAGGGTATTTATAGGATATCTAGAGGGCTCCTGTGGGATATTTATAGGGTTTCTATAGGGTGTCTATAGGGTATCTATAGGGTTCCTATGGGGTATCTGTAGGGTATCTATAGGATATCTGGAGTGCTGCTATGGGGTATTTATAGGGTGTCTATAGGGTATCTATAGGGTTCCTATGGGGTATCTATAGGATATCTATAGGATATCTAGAGGGCCCCTATGGGGTATTTATAGGGTTTCTATAGGATATCTATAGGGTGTCTATAGGGTATCTATAGGGTTCTTATGGGGTGTTTATAGGGTGTCTATAGGATATCTATAGGGTATCTATAGGGTGTCTATAGGGTTCCTATGGGGTATCTCTAGGATGTTTATAGGGTGTCTATAGGGTGGCTATAGGGTATCTGTAGGGTTCCTATGGGGTATCTATAGGGTGTCTATAGGGTATCTATAGGGTGGCTATAGGGTATCTATAGGGTTCCTATGGGGTATCTCTAGGGTGTCTATAGGGTTCCTATGCGGTATCTCTAGGGTATCTATGGGTTTCCTATAGGGCATCTATAGGGTCTCTGTCTCCATGGCTCTGAGCTGCAGCCCCTCCCCCAGCCCCTCCCCTCCCCCCCCCCCCCCCCGCGGGGGCTGCTGGGAAGGGCTCAAGATGGCGGCCGCGCCCGCCTGCGCCGGCCCCACACAATAGAGAGGGGAGGGGGTGAGTGCCCCGCGGCGCTATGGGGCGGCGATGGGGCAGGGGTGTCCCTATGGGCGCTATGGGGCTGGGGTGTTCCTATGGGCCCTCTGGGGCAGGGGTGTTCCTATGGGCGCTATGGGGCAGGGATGTTCCTATGGGGTGCTATGGGGCAGGGGTGTTCCTATGGGCGCTATGGGGCAGGGGTTTTCCTATGGGGCTGGGATCCCCCACTATGGGGGTGTGTGTGGGGGAATGTATGGGACTGGGAAGGGGCCTTGGGGTGTCTATGGGGCAGGGATGCGGTGCTATGGGGCGTGTGTGTGGCTTCTCTGCGGGGCTCTATGGGGGATGTGTGGGGCAGGGAGCCCCATTTAGCGTCTCTGTGGGGCAGGAAGCTCCTGTTTAGCGGCTCTGTGGGGGGAATGGGGCAGAAACCCACAGTTAAGGAGCCCTATGGGGTGTCTATGGGGCAGGGATCCACTGTTAAGGGCTTGTGTGGGGAATGCGTGGGGCTGGGACCCCCACTTAGCGCTTCTATGGGGCAGGAAGCCCCTATTTAGCCCCTCTATGGGGCAGAGTGCCCCCCATAGGGTACCTATGGGGCAGCCCCACTGATCTCTGCCCCACAGCGAGGAGCCGCCGGTGCCCATGGAGCCGGGACCGCCCCCCCCAAGTGGGGGCTCCCCCCCCCCGAGTGCCCCCCCCGAGCGCCCCCCGGACCCTGAGGTAACATGGGGGAGGGGGGGAGATGTGGGGCAGAGGGGGGGGGACGGGCCCTGCCCCATGACCAACCCCTTGTGTCACTTATGGGGCGCCCCGTAGCGTCCATTGCAGCCTAAAGAGCCACCTATGGGGTACGTCATGGATGCAGCACCCCCATAGTTACTTATGGGGCACCCCACAGCGCCCAGTGAGGCCCAAAGGGTCACTTATGGGGCACCCCATAGCACTGCGGGCTCCTAGAGTCACTTACGGGGCACCCCATAGCATCAATGCCCCCCCCCCCCCCCCCATATTTGCTTATGGGGCACCCCATGGCAGCACCAACCCCCTCATAGTCATTTATGGGGGTGCCGTATAGCACCAGCCCCCCCTCCATAATCACTTATGGGGCGCCCCACGGTTACGGGGCCCGTTTCCACTTGGGGGGCAGCCTCCGCCATGCCTTAGTGGGTGCCCCACCGTGGCCTGTGCCCCACAGTCGCCCCACAGCAACACCCCATTGACCTCTGGGGCGCCCCACACATGCCCCCCCCCAAGCCCCCTTACTTGGGGGGTGCCCCCCAAGTCAGGACCCCCCAACGTCTCTCTTTTGGGCACCCAGCGCTGGCTCAAAGGACCCCCCGGACCCCCCCCAAGGCCTCACTTGGGGGGCATCCAGCACCCGATGGAGCCGCGGGACCCCCAAGTGTGGGGGGTCACCCCACGGAGCAGGCCGGGACCCACAAGTGCCATGGGGGGCACCCCAGCGGTGGCTGGGACCCATAAGTGCCGTGTGGGGCAGGCCATGGATCGCATATGGGGCGCCCTACGGATGTGTGGGGTAGCCGATGGAGCTCCTATGGGGCAGCTGATGGACCTCTGGGACCCATAACAAACCCTATGGGGCACCCTATGGATTGAGCTGGGACCCACAAGTGCCACGTGGGGCAGCCTTCAGAGCTCTGCACCCATAACAAGTCACGTGGGGCAGCCTATGGATGTGTGGGGCACCCTGTGGATCTCCTGTGGGGCAGCCTATGGATGTGTGGGGCACCCCATGGATCTCCTACGGGGCAGCCTATGGACCTCGGGGACCCACAGGTGCCATGTGAGGCACCCTGTGGCCATCTGTGACCCTCGGCTTCACTTATGGGGCAGCTGATGGACCTCTGGGACCCATAACAAGCCTTATGGGGCGCTCCATGGATCAGTCCGTGACCCACAAGTGCCACGTGGGGCAACCTACGGACACCTGTGACCCCCAGCCTCACTTATGGGGCAGCCAGTGGACGTCTGTGACCCACAAGTGCCATGTGGGGCGCCCCACGCGTCTCCTGTGGGGCAGCCTCTGGACATATGTGACCCCCAAGTTCACTTAGGGGGCACCCCACTGATTGCCAGGACTTAACAAGTTGCATGGGGGGCACTTTCGTGACTTCCAGGTTCACTTAGGGGTCAGCCCGTGGACCTCCGTGACCCCAGCCTGACTTATGGGGCACCCCAAGAATACTCCAAGGCCCCCGAGTTCACTTATGGGGCAGCCAATGGACTTCGACACCCCCCAGTCTCACCTGTGGGGCACCCCATGCTCTCTCTCCGTGACCCTCAACCCCACCTGTGGGGCAGCCAATGGACCTCAGGGACCCCAAACTTCACTTATGGGGCAGCCCGTGGAGACTCCGCAACCGAGCAGCTCGCTTATGGGGCAGCCAATGGACTTTACTGCCCCCCCAACCTCACGGGGCAGCCCAAGGACCTCAGTGACCCCCAAGTTCACTTGTGGGGCAGCCAGTGGACTTTCACAACACCCAACCCCACTTACGGAGCAGCCAATGGACCTCAGTGAACCTTCTTCACCCCGCACTTATGGGGCAGCCAATGGACCTCAGTGAACCTTCTTCACCCCGCACTTATGGGGCAGCCAATGGACCTCAGTGACCCTTCTTCACCCCGCACTTATGGGGCAGCCCATGGACCTCGGTTATCCCCAAGTTCACATATGGGGCAGCCAATGGACCTCAGTGACCCTTCTTCACCCCGCACTTATGGGGCAGCCCATGGACCTCGGTTATCCCCAAGTTCACATATGGGGCAGCCAGTGGACCTCAGTGACTTTTCTTCACCCCACACTTAGGGGGCAGCCAATGGACCTCAATGACCCTTCTTCGCCCCGTGCTTATGGGGCAGCCCATGGACCTCAGTTATCCCCAAGTTCACATATGGGGCAGCCAGTGGACCTCAGTGACCTTTCTTCACCCCACACTTATGGGGCAGCCAGTGGACTTTCACAACGCCCAACCCACTATATGGGGCAGCCAATGGACCTCAGTGACCCTTCTTCACCCCACACTTACGGGGCAGCCCATGGACCTCAGTGACCCCCACGTTCTCTTATGGGGCACCCTATGGACTTCAGTGACCCCCAGGCTCACTTATGGGGCACCCTATGGACCTCACTGACCCTTCACCCCCCGCTTGTGGGGCAGCCCATGGACCTTAGTGACCCCCCCACCTCACTTATGGGGCAGCACATGGACATCTCTGACCCCCATCTTCTCTTATGGGGCACCCATTGGACCTCAGTGACCCCCAAGTTCACTTATGGGGCACCCCACGGACGCGCCGGACGCCCCCCCCACACCGGAGGTCACTTACGGGGCAGCCCCATAGAGGGGGAGGGTGGGAGGGTGCCAAGGGGAAGGAGGGGAGGGGGAGGAGTGAGTGAGGAGGGGGCGGAGCCTGAGTGGCCCCGCCCCCGCGCTGACGTCAGCCCCGCCCTCGCTCCTGATTGGGGCGTGTTTCCCCCCCCTCCCCTCTGTCCCCAGAGCCCCGCCCGGCCCAAGGCCTTCAAGAGGAAGATCAGCGTCGTCTGTGAGCAGGGGGCGGGGCCTCAAGGGGGCGTGGCCAAGGGGAGGGCCAATGGGGTGGGGTGGGGGAAAAAAAAGGGGGCGGGATTAAGGGGATTGGGGGGTGGCGCTTAACGCGGGGTGGGCGGGGCTCTGCGCTCCGTGCGCCGACCAATGGGAGCGCGGCTGCTGCTCGGCTCCGGCAGGGGGCGCTACAACGGCGGAGGCGGGCGCGCTGCTCTGTAGGGGCCGCCTCCAGCAAGCTCCGCCCCCTTCCCTCTACCCCGCCCCTTTACGTGTCTGTGCACGCAGCGGCCGCCAGGGGGAGCTCGGAAGCGGAGGGGGGGGCCGGGGCGGCGCCGGGGGGCCCCCGCAAGCGGCGCTGGGGCAGCAGCACCGGCGCCCCCAAGCGCCCGTCCATCAGCATCACCACCGAGAGCCTCAAGGTGAAGCCTCCCTGTAGGGTCGCGGAGGAGAGACCCCATAGACCAACCCCTATTGACCCCCCCCCATAGACCGCCCCCTATAGGCTACCCCCTATAGCCCCCATAGACCACCCCTTATAGATGCCCCATAGCCCACCTTATAGACCCCCCCATAGACCACCTCCTATAGACCCTCCCCATAGATGACCCCCTATAGACCCTCCCCCATATACCACCCCCTCATAGACCCCACCATAGACCACCCCCATAAATCCCCCCCCATAGACCACCGCCTATAGACCACCCCATAGACCACCCTCATAAATCCCACCCTATAGACCACCCCCTATAGATCCCCCCTCATAGACCCCACCATAGACCACCCCCATAAATCCCCCCCCATAGACCACCGCCTATAGACCACCCCCTATAGACCCCCCTCATAAATCCCACCCCATAGACCACCCCCTATAGACCCCCCTCATAGACCCCACCATAGACCACCCCCATAAATCCCCCCCCCCATAGACCACCGCCTATAGACCACCCCATAGACCATGCCCTATAGGCTCTTCCCATAGACCACCCCCCTATAAGCCCCCTCTAGTGACCCCCCCATAGACCACCCCTTATAGACACCCCCTATAGATCACCCCATAGACCAACCCTCTATAAACCCCCCCCCATAGACCACCCCCTATAGACCCTCCTCACCCCATAACTGCCCCCCCCCTTCCCCATGGCAGAGCCTGATCCCGGAGATGAAGGCGGAAGCGGTGGTGGAGCTGCACCCGGAAGAGGAGGAGGAGGAGGAGGAGGAGGAAGAAGAGCGGCCAATGGAGATGGAGGAGGAGGAAGGGGGGGGCAAAGGAGGGGGGGGAGGAGGAGGAGGAGGAGGGGGCGTGGCCTCGGGGCACCCCCCCTTGCCCCTCCCACCGCCCCCCCTGCTGGGGCTGCCCCATCACCACCATCACCATCACCTGCACCATCACCATGGCAACAACCCCCCCCTCAAGATCTGCCGCACCGTCACCCAGGTAATCATGGACCCCCCCCACATCCCATAGCCCCCATTCAGCACCATTGCCCCCCCCCCGATCACGTGACTCTGACCCCCATCACTCCCCCCCGCTTTAGGATGTGCCCCCTGAGAACGGCCGTCGTCATGACAACGACCCCGAGGGCACAGAGGAGGAGGGGAGGAGCCGCGGAGAGGCACCGCCCCCTGCCGGTGCTGGCCCCGCCCCCTCGGCCCAGGCCCCGCCCCCCGCGGAGGGAGCGCCGCCCCCTGCTGGCACGGAGGGGGAAGTGAAGAGAGGTGAGAGGGGGCTCTATGGGGCTGTAACAGCCTATAGGGGGTCTGGAGGGGTCTATAAGGGGCGTATAATGGGGCTGTAATGGGTCTGTAATGGGTCTGTGGCGGTCTATAGGGGTTTATAATGGTTTATAGTGGGTCTGTAATGCTCTGCAGTGGGTCTGGTGGCATATACTGGGTGTATAACGGTCTATAATGGTCTATAATGGTTCTATAATGACGTATGGCGGGTCTATAGCAGCATAGAATGGGTTCATAATGGGATATAATGGCACTACAGTGGCATATAATGATATATAATGGTTATAGTGGGTCTATAATGGTCTATAATGCGCTGCAGTGGGTCTGTGGTGGCATATACTGGGTGTATAATGGTCTGTAATGGTCTATAATGGTTCTATAATGACGTATAGTGGGTCTATAGCAGCATAGAATGGGTTCATAATGGGGTATAATGGCACTACGCTATCATATAATGATATATAATGGTCTATAATGCTCTGCAGTGGGTCTGTGGTGGCATATATTGGGTGTACAATGGTCTATAATGGTCTATAATGGTTCTATAATGACGTATAGTGGGTCTATAGCAGCGTAGAATGGGTTCATAATGGGATATAATGGCACTACAGTATCATATAATGGTATATAATGGTTTATAGTGGGTCTATAATGGTCTATAATGCGCTGCAGTGGGTCTGTGGTGGCATATACTGGGTGTATAATGGTCTGTAATGGTCTATAATGGTTCTATAATGACGTATAGTGGGTCTATAGCAGCGTAGAATGGGTTGATAATGGGATATAATGGCACTACAGTATCATATAATGGTATATAATGGTTTATAGTGGGTCTATAATGGTCTATAATGCGCTGCAGTGGGTCTGTGGTGGCATATACTGGGTGTATAATGGTCTGTAATGGTCTATAATGGTTCTATAATGACGTATAGTGGGTCTATAGCAGCGTAGAATGGGTTGATAATGGGATATAATGGCACTACAGTATCATATAATGGTATATAATGGTTTATAGTGGGTCTATAATGGTCTATAATGCTCTGCAGTGGGTTAGTAATGGGTCTATATTGAGTCTATAATGGGTCTATAATGGTTGTATACTGGTCTGTACTGGTCTATAATGGTTTCTATGGGGTCTCTGCTGCAGGGGACCCCCCCCGCCGAGCCCGGGGCGGGGTGGGGCTGGTGCTGCCCGTGGATGACCCCGTGCGGGCGGGGCCCAACCGCCCCTCCCCCCCCCGCGCCCGCCCCTCCCCCATCGTGCATCTCTGCAACCTCGTGAGTGACGTCAGCGGTCCTGGGGGGTGCTATGGGGTGATATAGGGTGGCTATGGGGTGATATAGGGTGGCTATGGGGTGATATGGGGTGGCTATGGGGTGATACGGGGTGGCTATGTGGCGATAGGTGGTGGCTGTGGGGCGATAAAGGGTGTCTATGGAGCACTGTGGGGTGGCTATGGGGCGATATGGGGTGATATGGGGTGGCTATGGGGTGATATGGGGTGGCTATGGGGCGATAGAGGGTGTCTATAGAGCACTATGGGGTGGCTATGGGGCGATATGGGGTGTCTGTGGAGCACTGTGGGGTGGGTATGGGGCGATACGGGGTGGCTGTGGGGCACTATGGGGTGATAAGGGCTGGCTATGGGGGGTACAGGCAGCGGGTTGCTGTGCATCTACCAGGGGGTGGTATAGTGCTGGAGAGGGGTGGGGTCAGCCAAGGACACGCCCCCTCTGCCCTATGGGGGGCTCTGTGGGTCTCTATGGGGCTCTGGGGGTTCCTACGGGGCTCTATGGGTCGCTATGGGGTGGAGCTGCCCCACAGCTTTGCCCCACATCTCCCCCCCCAGGTGCGCCCCTTCACCCTGGGGCAGCTGAAGGAGCTCTTGGGGCGCACGGGGCGGCTGCGAGAGGACGGCTTCTGGATCGACCGCATCAAGTCCCACTGCTACGTCACGGTATGGGGCCCTGTGGGGTGCCTGTGGGGCTCTATGGGTCCCTGTGGGGTGCCTGTGGGTCCCTATGGGTCCTTACCTTTGCTTTTGCCCCCAGTACTGCTCCGTGGAGGAGGCCGTGGCCACCCGCAATGCCCTGCACGGGGTCAAGTGGCCTCAGTCCAACCCCAAAGTGCTGGTTGCTGACTTTGCCGAGCAGGAGGAGGTGTGGGGCAGCGCCGGGGGGCACTTAGGGGTCTGAGGGGGGACTTGTGGGGCTCTATGGGTCACTTGTGAGTGTCTATGGGTCACGTATGGGTCCTGGGTGTCACTTCTGGGTACTTACACCTCTCTATTTATCACTTAGGGGTGCGTATGGCTCCTTATGGGTTGCTATGGGTCTTTATGTGTCCCTGTGTATTCCTGTGTGTCTTTGTGGGTCCCTATGGGTCACTTAATGGTCCTGGGGTGGTCACTTAGGGGTTTGGGAGGTCACTTATGGTCTCTGTGATTCACTAATGGGTTCCTATGGGTCGTTATGGGTCCCTATGTGTCATTATGGGTCCCTATGAGTCCTTCTGGCTCCCTGTGTAAGTTATGGGTCTCTATGGGTCCCTATGGGTCACTTATGGGTCTCTATGGTTCCCTGTGGGTAACTTCTGGGTCCCTATGGGTCACTTCTGGGTCTCTATGGATCCCTGTGGGTCCCTATGGGTCACTTCTGGGTCTCTGTGGGTCCCTGTGGGTCACTTCTAGGTCTCTATGGATCCCTGTGGGTCCCTATGGGTCACTTCTGGGTCTCTGTGGGTCCCTATGGGTCAATTCTGGGTCTCTGTGGGTCCCTGTGGGTCACTTCTGGGTCTCTATGGATCCCTGTGGGTCCCTATGGGTCACTTCTGGGTCTCTGTGGGTCCCTGTGGGTCCTTATGGGTCACTTCTGGGTCTCTGTGGGTCCCTGTGGGTCACTTCTGGGTCTCTATGGATCCCTGTGGGTCCCTATGGGTCACTTCTGGGTCTCTGTGGGTCCCTGTGGGTCACTTCTGGGTCTCTATGGATCCCTGTGGGTCCCTATGGGTCACTTCTGGGTCTCTGTGGGTCCCTGTGGGTCCCTATGGGTCACTTATGGGTCTCTCTCTCTCCCCACAGCTCGACTTCCACCGGGGGCTGCTCCCGGATCGCCTGGAGGGGGGAGAGGAGCCCCCCCCGGGGTCGTGCCCCCAAGGCCGGGGGGCGTGTCCAGGGGGCGTGTCCGGGCCGGGCCGCAGCCAATCACAGTGGGCGGAGCGGGAGCGGGAGATGGAGCGGCGGGAGCGGGCGCGGGGGGAGCGGGAGTGGGACCGGGACAAGGGCTCTGTCCCGGCGGCCCCGCCCCCGACCTCCGCAGGACCCGCCCCCTCCAGCCCGGGACACGCCCCCTCGGCCGGGGGGACACGCCCCCTGGGCGCCGGACACGCCCCCTCGGCGCGGGAGCCCCGCCCCAGGCACCGGCAGCCAATGGCGGAGAAGGACAGGGCGGGGCGGGGCTCCAGGGAGGGGCGGGGGGACAAGAAAGGTGAGGGGCGGGGCTTTAAAAGGGGGCGGGGCTGTGGGGGAAGGGAGGAGCAGGGGGCGGGGCTTATATTGGGGGATCAATGGGAGGGAGTGTGCGGCAATGGGAGGGGGTTAGGGGGGCGGGGCTAAGGGCTTCCATAGGGCTCCATGGGGCGATGCTATGGGTCTGACCCCCTTTGCCCCCCCTCTCCCCATAGAGAAGCCCCCCGAGGAGCCCCCCGCCAAGCTGCTCGATGACCTCTTCCGCAAGACCAAGGCAGCGCCCTGCATCTATTGGCTGCCGCTGACAGACACCCAGGTCAGGGGGCGGGGCTTCGCCCCACACCAACCAATGGCAGCCCCTTAATCCCCACTGCCCTTACTCCCATTGGCTGTCCCCCCAGGGCTTTAGTCCCGTCCCATTGGCTCGCACCACTTCCTTCAGTCACTCTGCTTTGCTTTAACCACGCTCCCTTTGGCATAACCCCTTCCTATTGGCTCAAGCCCTACTCCCAAGCCCACGCCCCCTTTGGCTTTAGCCACGCCCCCTGCCCTGGCTTCGCCCCCTTTGCCTTAACCCCTTCCCATTGGCCCCATGCCTTTCCATAGCCCTTCCCATTCACCTAAACCCCGCCCCCTTACCTCCTGCCACGCCTCTTCTGCCTTAACCACGCCCCTTTGCCTTAACCCCTTCCTATTGCCTCAAGCCCTACCCCATTGGCCACACCCCCTTTGCCTGTAGCCACGCCCCCACCCTTTCCCTCCGAGCCTTCCCGTTGCCCAAAACCTGCTCCGTTTCTCCCCAAACCCGCTCCGTTTCACCCCAAACGCGCTCGGTTTCTCCCCAAACCCACTCCTTTTCACCCCAAACCTGCTCCATTTCTCCCCAAACCCGCTCCGTTTCACCCCAAACCCGCTCCGTTTCACCCCAAACCCGCTCCGTTTCTCCCCAAACCCGCTCCATTTCTCCCCAAACCCGCTCCGTTTCACCCCAAACCCGCTCCGTTTCACCCCAAACCTGCTCCGTTTCGCTCCATTTTTGCCCAAACCCGCTCCGTTTTTGCCCAAACCCTCTCCGTTTTTGCCCAATCCCGCTCCGTTTCGCTCCGTTTTTGCCCAAACCCGCTTCGTTTCGCTCCGTTTCTCCCCAACCACTCTCCATTTTGCTCCGTTTTTGCCCCAAACCCTCTCCGTTTCGCTCCGTTTTTCCCCACACCCTCTCCGTTTCGCCCCGTTTCTCCCCAACCCCTCTCCGTTTCGCCCCGTTTTTACCCCACACTCTCCGTTTCGCTCTGTTTTTACCCCACACTCTCCGTTTCACTCTGTTTTTACCCCACACTCTCCGTGTCGCTCTGTTTTTACCCCACACTCTCCGTTTCGCTCTGTTTTTACCCCACACTCTCCGTTTCTCCCCGTTTTTACCCCACACTCTCCGTTTCTCCCCGTTTTTACCCCACACTCTCCGTTTCGCTCTGTTTTTACCCCACACTCTCCGTTTCGCTCTGTTTTTACCCCACACTCTCCGTTTCACTCTGTTTTTACCCCACACTCTCCGTTTCGCTCTGTTTTTACCCCACACTCTCCGTTTCGCTCTGTTTTTACCCCACACTCTCCGTTTCGCTCTGTTTTTACCCCACACTCTCCGTTTCGCTCTGTTTTTACCCCACACTCTCCGTTTCTCCCCGTTTTTACCCCACACTCTCCGTTTCGCTCTGTTTTTACCCCACACTCTCCGTTTCACTCTGTTTTTACCCCACACTCTCCGTTTCGCTCTGTTTTTACCCCACACTCTCCGTTTCGCTCTGTTTTTACCCCACACTCTCCGTTTCGCTCTGTTTTTACCCCACACTCTCCGTTTCGCTCTGTTTTTACCCCACACTCTCTGTTTCGCTCTGTTTTTACCCCACACTCTCCGTTTCGCTCTGTTTTTACCCCACACTCTCCGTTTCGCTCTGTTTTTACCCCACACTCTCCGTTTCGCTCTGTTTTTACCCCACACTCTCCGTTTCTCCCCGTTTTTACCCCACACTCTCCGTTTCGCTCTGTTTTTACCCCACACTCTCCGTTTCACTCTGTTTTTACCCCACACTCTCCGTTTCGCTCTGTTTTTACCCCACACTCTCCGTTTCGCTCTGTTTTTACCCCACACTCTCCGTTTCGCTCTGTTTTTACCCCACACTCTCCGTTTCGCTCTGTTTTTACCCCACACTCTCCGTTTCGCTCTGTTTTTACCCCACACTCTCCGTTTCGCTCTGTTTTTACCCCACACTCTCCGTTTCGCTCTGTTTTTACCCCACACTCTCCGTTTCGCTCTGTTTTTACCCCACACTCTCCGTTTCGCTCTGTTTTTACCCCACACTCTCCGTTTCGCTCTGTTTTTACCCCACACTCTCCGTTTCGCTCTGTTTTTACCCCACACTCTCCGTGTCGCTCTGTTTTTACCCCACACTCTCCGTTTCTCCCCGTTT
>NW_026635652.1:0-186196 GCF_028554395.1 Pezoporus wallicus | reverse complement strand
AACATCGACTTCCCCAACACTGTTCTCAGGCTGGAAACCAAAACACAGCACTGCACCAGCTAGCACAAAGGAAAAAAAACCCATGACTGCTACTGCTGAACCCAGGACAATGCCAATAAGAGTAAGCATAAGAAAAGACATGATTACATATGCTGAAACAAGCATATAGAGCATAAAATCCTGGAGAGAAATGTGAAATATATAATACCTTCATAAAGCGTAACTGTCGTGGTTTAAACCCAGTCAGGTAATTCGTTCGCTCACTTCCCCCCCTTTCTTGCCCTCCCCCTGCTCTCGAAGGGACGGAGAGGAGAATCGAAAAGAATGCAACTCCCACGGGTTGAGATAAGAACAGTTTAGTAACTAAGGTATAACACAAATCACTACTGCTACCACCAATGATAATAATGATAAAGGAAATAACAAGGGAAGAGAATATAACACGCCGCCACCAGCTGACCGATAACTTGCCCCCCCAGCCCCGACCAAGCACTGACCGATGCCTCCTCCAACCCTGCAGTCTCCCAGCCCTTCCAGCTAACTCCCAGTTACATCCTGGGCATGACGTGCTGTGGTATGGAATGCCTCTTTGGTCAGTTTGGGTCAGGTGTCCTGTCTCTGCTTCCTCCTGGCTTCCCCTCCTCCCTGGCAGAACATGAGGCTCACAAAGTCCTTGGCCAAACCAAAACATTGCTATCAGTTCTGTTCCCAGGCCGAAAGTCAAAACACTGCACTGCACCAGCTACCAAGAAGGAAAAGCATGACTGCTACTGCTGAACCCAGGACAGTAACTATAAGAAGTGTGGGGTTTTTTTTGTTTGTTTGTTGTTGTTTTTATTTATGTATTTATTTTTTTCAATAGTAATGTCTCAAAATAGTAAATATATGGACTATACCCCTACTTCAACCTAATTAGGCTATGGGGAACTAACACTTGGGATGTTGAGCATCTATAATATATCTTGAAGTCCTAACCCTGACAGTGATTGAGACAAAATACTCTGCACTAAAGAATGTCTAAAGAGACGTCCCAGGGAAGATGCTGTTTCTTGTCTCTACCACTTAGTAATGACTTAGAATTAGAACTCATGTTCTAATTAGCCACATAAATGTTTAATGTTTCTTCTGCTGGGGTGAAAAGCTGGGATAGCTTTGCTGAAGTCTTTGGAATTGCCTGATTTATATTATGAAGAACTGAATCTGCAGTCTTCTTTTCATTTAACATAGCCTCTGCTTCAATTTGCCCATAAGTCCTTCTCAAGTTAGTATGGAATAGGTTTATTTCTTTTGAAGATAAAACAATGTTTTTTTTAATGACATAATTTATAATGTCTACCTAATTTTTACTTGTTGCAACTCAGATTGAGACAGTATCCTAGTTTAGTACTCTGACCTTCAAGGAAGAAAAATGTTTTGCACACTTGGGGGCTGATAGCCCAACAAGAGCAGGGTATGTAACTAAGGGTAGAAAAATTGATTCTTTCACCTGTTCTCTTTGTGTTCATTTGTATTTTTTCACCAGTAGATAACTCTGGCTCTCAGAAGGAGTTGCCTAAATGGCTTGAAAGAGTTTTGCCATTTCTGACAAGATACAGATGCTGGGACTCAAAGGTTTTCATGGTGGATAATGGAAGAATTTCAAAACAATGAGGTTCCTTTAGTTTTTAACTGAAGTATCAAGGGCTATTTCGTGGGGAAAAATATTACTTGTGAAGGAGAGTGAGTAAACCAAATCAACACTTTTTCTTCCTCTACAAATTTATACTGGCAACAAAAGCAGTGGATTTTGCAAGAAAATTATTTGTAATATCCTACTGTCACTCGATAGCTGGAAAGCTCCTTAATTTAGTGAAACAGCATTTGAAGAGTGTTTTTTATGGATTTTGAAATTAGAGTTTTAATTATTGATCAGACATTTCAGCATGGCTTCCATAAATTCAGCACATTAATTATTTTAGGTGTTAGCTGTGGAGTTGAAAAAAACCCCACCTGAATAGAAGTAAACCTAATTATTGTAGGCACTAAATAATATAGAATCATAGAATAGTTAGGGTTGGAAAGGACCTTAAGATCATCAAATTTCAAACCCCCTGCCACGGGCAGGGATACCTCGCACTAAACCATCTCACCCTAGTCTCTGTTCAACCTGGCCTTAAACAATGCCAGGGATGGAGCATTCACAACTTCCTTGGGCAACCCATTCCAATGCCTCACCACCCTAACAGGAAAGAATTGCCTCCTTATATCCAATCTAAACTCCCCCTGTTTAAGTTTTAACCCATTACCCCTTGTCCTATCACTACAGTTCCTAACGAAGAGTCCCTCTCCAGCATCCCTGTAGGCCTCCTTCAGCTACTGGAAGGCTGCTATGAGGTCTCCACGCAGCCTTCTCTTCTCCAGGATGAACAACCCCAGCTTTCTCAGCCTGTCTTTATACAGGAGGATCTCCAGTCCTCAGATCATCCTCGTGGCCATCCTCTGGATTTGTTCCAACAGTTCCATGTCCGTTTTATGTTGAGGACACCAGAACTGCACACAATACTCCATATGGTGATGGTTACCAAAGAAAATTAAATTAGTTTGCCAAATAGAAGAAGTATTTTTGTCTTTTACATAAAATGTAATACACACTGTCGACTTTTATGGGTGTGTGTCAAACTAGTATATAATCCAGTCTATGATATATCTTGGTACTCTATATGCACACACATGTTATAATCTCTTAGGCATATGATGCAAATCATGTTTGTAATCCTTTCTGGTAGAAAGTAAATCTCTTATTTAATGTTCCTGAAAGTACTTCTTTATTAAATTTTCACTCTTTTTTTTTTTTTAAGATAACCACCTGTTGAAACCCTAAAAAACTCTTAGTAATTTTCCGAAAAGTTAGACAGTATGTTAATATATTCTGTTTCTGTATGCTCTTGTTTAATAATGCATGTCATCTCATCCTGGTGCATAGCTTAGTCTCTCCTCAACTTAACATTTGCTTATGAATATTATAACAGAAGTTCTTCATTTGTTAATCTGTTTTGCACTGCAACCTGAGGGACCCCTCATTTTACTGTGTGCACATGTGCCAGAAAGCTGTCCTTTGAGGTAAACTATACATATACTTTAGAGCTTCTGTAATGATGCAGAAGGTAGAACAATCCTGTTCTGCTACAACTTTCATTCTGGTTAAAATATGCATTTTAATCAAATATATCTGGACTTTGTAAGAAAATGGCAATATATTTGCCTCTACCAGGAATAAGTAAATGAGTGGATGTCATATATTCATAAGTTTGAATTAGTTTTGAATTCTTTTTCTATTTTTCCCCCATTGTTGACAGTGTGTTGATGAATACTGGATGTTCATGTATGAATATGTATAAAATATACTAAAACAGAGTTGCTGGAATGAAATCATGGTTGAAAGGTTGGTAGCTCTGAATGCAATAATTTTGCTGATTAAATTGTGCTGATTATTTCTGATATATTTCATCAGTCTGAACTTCTGTCTATTGAGTATTTTTACTGTAAGATTTAGGCTAGCCTGTCAGTCTGTGCTCTATCATCAGAGAATGAGATCCTAAAGATTAACTAAATGTTGGAGACTAGAATTTCTTGCTTATAGATGCCTGGACTCAAGGAAAAGTTCCAAACTGTCCTGTTCAGTACATAGCTTCTTTGTGTACTGTGTACAGAATGTTAGTCACTTTGAAATGAGATCCAAAGAATACAGTTACCTGAACAGAAAAGGTGTGAAGTATGTGCAGGTATCAGGCTCACTAAAATATGGAATATTTAAGTGGCAAAGAAGAAGGCTGAAGGTGAATTATAATCCTTTCCAACCACATCTTGCTCAGTATAATTCAGTTATTTATTTTTTTTTTTTTAATACTCCAAGTGTCAAAAGGAAGATGGTGCTCCTCCTCTCAAATATCTCACAATTTCCTCCATACTTAAATAAAATAGCATTTGTTGATGTTTTTATGTGGATAAACCTTTTTGGGAACCCAGTTAGTCTTAGAGAATGGATTGATTGTTCATATCAGGGATGATCTATTCTGAATATGCTCAAAAGCAGAACAATAGGTGCTCAGAAAAGATCAAAATAAGTCACCTTATAAATATTACTAAATATAAAAAGAACGTAAACAACCCCAAACAAAACCCAAATAAGTGGTTTGGAGCCAGAAATTCGCCTTTATTATCCTTATAAAGCAGTTCTGAAGACAAGAGTGGCTGGTTTTCAGTTGATCTATTGTACTTCTGGTATTGTCCCCGTTCAAATTTACTCTTGTCTTGGGGTGACATAGATCACTGAAATATGTTTCCTAGTGGTACCAGCAAGGCATAAAATCACTAATTAAAACTAAAAATCTATTTTTGTTTGTATAATAGCATCTCTTAATATCCCTTACAAGCTTCAAGAATGCTTGAAGAATCTTTCATTTGCATCTTTATAGCCCATGGTGCATTCAGTATTGTTTGGATTTGTTTCTTTTTGAGGGTATTATATAAGTCCTAGAATTGGTATTAGTTCCATATGGATGTTTGAATCACCTGGCTATCTCTAATAATTCTGGAAATGCACAATGCAGAAAACAATTGACCTAATCACTCTTTCTACAAGAAACATATTTACAGAAGGTGATGTGAGGTGAAACCTCAGACAACTTTCTCTGCATATAATTCTTCCCAAGACTGGCTAAATAAGCTACAACTCTTCCCTGGAAAATGCTACGAAATGACAGAAACTGCACAGAGACCCCAGTGCCTCAATAGCAGGTACTTGGCTCTTCTGTTGATGGAGAGATGCTGTTACTAAGGCATTTGGCCCTGATACACATGGAGAGCTGCATGATTTCTATGTGTGACTTGAAAAGTTGTGATATGATCCAAAATGCTTTTTCATAAAATCTCAGCACCTTGCAATGGACAAACTAATTATAGAACCCACTTCTGAAATGTCTGTTGACTTTTTTAGTACTGTTTGCTTTCTAGCAGATACATGTTCATTAAAATAACTGAGTTTGAAAAGCATTTACAGGAGTATGTGGCAAGATGACCTGCAGGCATGCAGGTAATAAGCAGTGTCATATCAAAACTGATAAGTTCATTCTTGTTTTTTACGTGGAATAATTTGTTAAAACTATAGAAAAATGTTTTGCCATCAGAAAGGTAGCTTTCTGAGACAGAAAAATATAGCTGGTATTCTGCTATACTTAGATCACTAAAATCTCACCATAAATAAAAAATAAAACTGAAAACAAATTTTTCATACAGCATTATTTGCTCAACATGCATGCATGAATAGGGAGAGCCATTATTTCACACTTTGACTCATCATTTTATGTTATTTTATAAAGGCACACTCAAGATCACAATAAGCAAAATTGGCTAATACTTTATCATCTAAAATTCAGAATCACTATTCACACACACAAAAAAAATGTATGCAGTAAAGAAAATTGAATGGATACCAAATGTAGGTTAGAGAAAGTGGATATTTTGTGGAGTGCATTACCTTCTACCTGAAGTAGCGAATTCTAAGTTATGTGTCCAAAGTCAGTCATCAGATCTGTTACTTCCTGGTTTGAGCATAAAGAATTAAATCAGTGATATCTATCAGTGAAAGATTATGGCAATTTCTTCTATGTTTTGGTAAGTGGCAGTTTAGAGTCCATGGTTGATGAGTATTTTTTAACTATCCTTAGTCTGAAGATCTGAAGCTTGCATATATCATGTTGAAAATCTAAGGTATTCACATTTGCTGTTGTGGCATATGCAATATAGGCTTCTTTGTGAAAGAAAACACCAACTTTTGAAGACATTTGTCTGTTATTTTAACCCTTTTCTCTCTTTCAACAGTGAGCCTTAAGTCAGTTTCCTAATGATGGTTTTCACTATGTGTCCTTTGACTAGCTTTCAGACACTGCAGTGTTTGTAAAAGCCCTAAATAAATCTAAAATGAGAATTATATTCCATCCTAACTATTTGCCTTACTCAGCTTAAGCCACCTACAGCTGTCCTGAAAAAAACTTGAAGATTGTGGGAATAGGTAACCCTTCTGACTCAAAGCTTATTATTTCATCTGTTGGACCTACACATCTTCATAGAAGTAAATCTCTTCAGCTTTTACTATGAAGCTTCAAAATTCAGTGCATTGGCATCATGTACAGGCTTTCAACATTTACAGGATATTTAATTGAATATTTAGTAATACAGTCTACATATTCTTTCAATTTTAGTTTAAAACACTTCATGGAAATTTATTCTTCAATTAAATTTATTAAAAAAAACTACAAGGACCGGTTATTTTTCCTTGAAAAGAGTATATTTAAATATTTAAGACAGAAATCCGATTTTCCTGTATTTTCTGCCAAGACGCTGCGTATCTTGTCAAGCCTTTTTCAATAACCTGTTTTTGAATTGCCACTAAATAATTTCAGCTGGCATATTGAATTGGGTTTTTTAGACAAGTATTTTCGTTAGTCCACTTATTAGCATTTTTCCAACTTAACTTTTAAACTTCTCTGAACTGTTTTTTTCAGTATGTTTTGCTTGAGAATAGCGTTTGTAGTGTTGGCATTTCAATTAAATATCTTTCCATCAGATTTTTCTGTTAATTCCAAAGAAGTTCTAGTTTTGAAAAAAGAAAAAAAAAAAGTAAATGTTTTTAGTAGTTATAATTATCATCATACCTGCTTATAAAACATCAACAAAACAGAACCTTCAACAGATAGTTTGTCACCAAATTTTCAGTTTAATTTATTTATTAAATTAAATTATATTTCTCTTTCTTTTTTCCTTGTTTGTAGTAATCTCCGTGGGGCACGGGGTACAAGGGTGGGGCTGTATGTGATAACTTCTCCTCTGCTATTTCCTGCTTGCATTAGTTTTACTCTCATAAACAAAATGTCCTGATTGAACAAATCTTCAGTCTTGATAACACATTCGCCAGTCAACAAGAAGTCAGGATGGCCAAGACATATGACTCAGATGAGGATGACATTTCGTTAAAGGACATGAGGTTGTTTCAGGCAATAGGAAATTAATGTTTTCCAGGGCCATCAGTAAAATCAACAAACAGAAAATGACAAAAGTATCTAACTTGGCATTAAATGGCAGAGTTAGCTGTTTTTTGGTTTTGTTTTTTTTTTTTCTTTTTTGCTTTCTTTTGTTTTGTTTTTTTCCCATAGTGTAAAATCTTTGTGAATTCTACATGGTTCAGACTTAGGCTCACATGAGAAAAATCATAGCTGCTGACCAATTACATCCCTCTGTGTTATGCTAAAGCTATAAAATATTATAGATGTGATGAGACATTTCTGTTAGCTAATACAGTATTTTTCCATAAAATTGATCTGGTACATGGACTCAAATGATGTGTGTCAGAGTCCAATAGTCTCTGATTGTGTGTTTTAAATATTAGACACATTTAATATCAAATATTAGACATGTTTAATATCAAATTTAGTTATTTGAAGATAGCTGATGTCACACAGGATTCCTGATTTAGTAGAGTGATAAAAAAATAAATGGAACCTCAATATGAATGAAAAGTATACTTTGCAATATATACTTGCAACATACAGTTCAATCACAATACCAGTTCCTGTGACTGGTCTGTCATGATGCTAGATGTCTGCAGTTGCCAAAAAAGAGTAAGAGGATTGGTTACCAGCTCAAGCTCATTGCTCTCTTCTAAATTCTTTTGCCGGTTGTTGGTTTTCTGCACTCTGTGCTGGCTGAGTGAGTATTCTCCCCTTGCTGGTCTGGCTAACTCGAGGAGACAGTCACATTCTTTTAATGAACTCAGGGACAAATATTTATTCCACCAGTTGACAGCTGTTTATCGAAACCAAAGGCCTCCTGTTCCCTTTGTGCTGAGATCAAAGTCAGCTTCTTTGCAACAGTTATGGTCCATCACACCCTGCATCATTCCCTGAGCTTCACAAGTAAATCACCCTTACCTTACTCCCCTAAGCCTCATTTTATTTTTAAGATCTCATTGATCAGTTACAATATGAGTCTAGCAGAGGAAACTGAAAAAGGTGGGAAAATAAAATACAGAAATAGTATATAAATAAAAATAAAACCCCCTATAAAATCACCTAATTAGGGAAAAAAGAAAAGTGCATTAAAAAAAAAACAACAAAACATTGCATTTCTAACATTCCTTTTTAAAAGTGTTTAAAGTCAACAAAGAGGGTAAAATCAACAGCTGATTTCCAAAGCATTTCCACAATATTGAACTTTTAATACTAAAAAAAAATGTAATAGATATGCAAAATAACCAAGGTCACAACAACAAAATTAAGTCATTTGAAAGTAAGGAAAAAAAAAAAAAGGAAAATCAGGCACTGAGAATTAGAATTAATGTTTGGGATCAAGAGATGTAGAACCGTACTTGCTTCTCAGCTTTGAGTTACTGGAAGTATGTTCTCTCTGCTAGTCTGAGGATAAATGCCTAATTGGGCTCAGTGGGTCCATTCTGTTCCTTTTGTGAGGTGCTGCCCAGTTTTCCACTGGGTGATGGATTCTGGCTTCATGAAACAACTTTGTCCTGTTTATGCTTGCAGAAGGAACAACAATCACATTTGCCCCACAGCCCTGTAAATTCCACTCATGTCTCACTAGCTTAGCACAAATATGGTGTTATTTTATAGAGCAGACTATTATTCTGTGCATTCTTATCATTGTAGTATTTCCTGACTAACTTGGGAAAGCTCGCAGCATGCATTCAACTCTATCATGCAATAGGAAAACTTATTTTATCAGTAGCTATTAATTGGAAATTTGTAATTATTTCTTTGCTGAAAGTCAAACTTTCCTTGGCTTTTATGTTTTAATGAAACATTACAACTAAAAGTAGCACAGGAATTGTTGGCCAGCATAAGATGTCCTCCAATGATAGATCACTTTTTTTTTTTTTTTGGTCTGTTTATTCTGGGGCTTTTAGTGTTCATATAGTATCAAAGGATATTTTTCATATGATCATCTTTCCAAAAAATAAGCTCCACAAATCTTTCTATTTGCTGCCAAGAACAGATAAAAAGTTGAAAGACTGAGATAATGATATCTCTAGAAATAGAGCTGAAACATAAAATCTGCTACCATTGTGGTTTTTTTTTTGTTGTTGGTTTGGTGGATAACGCTGCATGGAGACCTCACAGCAGCCTTCCAATATCTGAGGGGGGCCTGCAAGGATGCCGGAGAGGGACTCTTCATTAGGGACTGTAGCAATTGGACTAGGGATAATGGGTTAAATCTGAAACAAAGGAAGTTTAGATTGGATGTAAGAAGTTCTTTACTGTGAGGTTCTGAAGCACTGGAATGGGTTGCCCAAAGAATTGGTAAAGGCTCGATCCGTGGCAGTGTTCAAGGCCAGGTTGGAGAGAGCCTTGGGTGACATGGTCTAGTGTGAGGCGTCCATCCCCATGGCAGCAGGGTTGGAACTAGATGATCTTAAGGTCCTTTTCAACCCTAACCATTCTATGATTCTATGATTTTATGTTCTTTAGGAAGGTGTATAATTTTTCATATCCATAATTATTTTACATAGAAATACTTCATTTGTGGTACTGCAGTTGAGAAAAAGGTTGTCTCCACTGATCTGTGCTCATCTAATAAACTGTGAGATTGCCCTTAATTTTATTGTTTTCATTAGAATGGACAGTTAAAAGCTTTGATTAGCTTCCTTAGTTTATAGATTACTCAGGAATCATCTGTTACTGTCAAGATATGTTCACTAAGTCCAGTAAAGAGAAGAACTGAGTTGATAGACCAAGGACACATATTTCAAATTTTATAGCCCATGAAGAAAACACTGACAGTTCTAATAGCAGAATGCAGTAGAATTTGGTTTGATTTATTAGTATTTTCTGAACAGTAAGGATACTTAGGCTCTGCTTGAAAATTGATGTTTTGGTAAGAGTTGAAAAATATTTACACTTTTAAGACAAATTTCAACTGGTAAATTTTTAACATTTTTGTCATCAACTTTTGAATAATTACATAACAAGCATAAATTTTCAGAAAAAGAATTTTTTTCTAAGTGTAGTGCAGTGATCTTATAGTGCATAAGATTAATTTCCATTTATTCACATAAAATTATTAATCACTAGTGTTCCTGTTACAGGTTTCTTAGGAATCTTCAGGGTAAACTGTATGGAATCAAAGAATGCTTTGGATTGAGAAGGATCTTAAGATCATCTGGTTTCAACCTCCCTGCCATGAGCAGGCACACCTAACCCTAAATCATGTTACCCAAGGCACTGTCTGACCTGGCCTTGATGAAATACATAATACTTTCATGAGCACTATTTCACCCTTATGACAGGTTGAACTCCTGGCACTCTTCCCTGTGCTGTACACCCATAGAGCTGTACAGCCATACATTTGTATTCATAATTCTGGAGGGAAAAAAGGAGGAAATCAAAAATAATTCCTAGAAAGCTCCTTTTTGGATAAGACCTGGCAGATAAAAAAATGTTGAGAACTTGCCAACTCCAGCCAGATGCTAGAGTTTATCACAACAATGAAACTGCAAACCTGGACATTTAATTAGCCTCTCTTAACTACATGCAAGATGCAAAGGCTGAATGCAAGGTTTTTAAGCTACAATAGGCAGAAAGTTCTTGAGTAAATTGCAGAGGAAAAGCACCTTCTGATCACAAACTTTCTGTAAAAATATATAAAATATATTTTATGTATATTACATAAAATATTTTATTTATATTACATAAAAATATGCATTTTTTTCATTTTTAATCATCATTTTTAGCCAGCAAAAGGTTTGGAAAACCAAGATTGTGAGCATAAGCTGTATTCTTCATACCAGGAACTTTTACCAAAAAAAAGTGTTTTAAAAATGTTGAAAAAAAAAAAAAAAAAAGAAAATTATGTACCAGAAATACCTGGTGAAATGAAGCAGAAACAAGGAGGTAACAATGGCAACATTATTAAAAAAAAAATAAAATTGTGACAATATGATCAGCTTTGTATGTGTTTTAAAACCATGTATATTTTTTAGCAGGTTTTCCAATTTTCTTAATACTCTGCCCAGACAAAAGTATTTCAATATTTATTCATCGATATTCTATTCTATCTGCTTCCATGCACCCTGCAGCAGCAAGCTTGTTTAAGAAAGCTTTTCAACACTCAGCATTTTATTTAAAAGTGATTGATAAAAGATAACCAGTTGAATAGCATAGTAAAAACAGTAATGCAAAAGATTATTCTGCTATCTATCTGCGTAACATTGAATCTATCATTCTTTCAAAGTTTTAGGTTAAGAAATAACTTTTGTTGATGTTCTTTGTTCACAATATCTGAGCTACTTTGGATTAGAGACTGGTTTGTTAAAGAATATTCATGTTTGCTGTGTTATTCATACAGAAACAATTTGTGTTTATTATGATTGTAAAAAACAAATTTTTGCAAGATGGTTTATGACTGCAGTATTCACATTTCTGAAAGCAGATGATAGAACAGGAGAGGGATGAAGAGGCCCTCATTTGTATGAGATTAACTTCTATCAACTTACTTTATTCCACCTTTACTATTATTGAAATAAATCAGACCAATTTTTTGATAAAACATTCTAAAAATCATTTGGTGATTCATAACATCTAAAAAAGAATAATGGTTGGTATTACTTTGTTAGCTATACGATGAACAGCTGCTTTTGTTCCCAGAGGTTAGGTAAAATAGCAATGGTGAAAGCAAAGAATACTCCAAACAAAAAGCCTTAGGAAATCAATATTGAAATTATAAATTATGTGGAAGCCCTTGGGATGATTTATGAAGACAATAAAAAAATCTCAGAAATTAAATTAACCTTTAAAGAAAATAATATCCTCTATTTGATATTCTGACTACATCAGAATTAAATACCAAGGGATCATCAGGTGGCTAAGAGGCCTTTTGAACATATAGTAACAAATGAGAATAATTCTTGTTTTCAGAGTGTTGCTCTAGATACGTCACTGAAAGGTGACACATAGATGTCTGTAGCTTTTCAATAGTCAAAAAATAAACACTTCTTCTTGTGTTGCATTGATTCAGAAATCAAAACTTGACACTATAAAACAGGATTCTAAATGACATAAAGGCAATATAAATTACTAAGTATAAATTAAGAAACAAGATAAACAGTGTATATCCTTCTTTCTACCACTCCATTTTTTAAATCTGAATTTTCTTTGTTACATATAAAATACAGAACTATATATAACTTAAATATTTTTAAAACTGATTACTGTGAAGTTCCAAATAAAACTTATGGTTGTATGGACATTATTTGAATTTGTGGTAACGGCTTCACAAGCTGTTAAGATTATAGCTTCAATCCATCATTCAAAAGGCACTTTCAGAATTACTTTTGATAGCTTAGATTAAGGGACTCCACCCACATTGACAAGATTTAACCCAGCAGTTCCAAAAATTGAGGTATGGTTAACCTGAAACTCAGTGAAGGGTTGCTTGCTCTGAAAGGAACGTGAAAGCTTATTTGCAACACCTATGATGATATGGCCTGTGCACATGAGATGTGGCACTATGTGATTTCTTAGAGATAGCCTCTGTTGAAATACATCCATCTATGATAAGAATTAACTGGAGTTAGCCTTAGAAATGATAACTTAAAAGGTGGTATAGTATTTACTTCTTTGTGAGAAAAAAGATAAGAAAATGTAATAGAAAGATGCATTCATGCAATAAATGAAGATGTTAGGGAAACCTTGCAGAAGATGAAGTTATTATTCACCTGACTGGTTTCTTCCTTCCAGATCAATGGAGATGCCATCAGACTACCAGACAGCTATTTCAAGTGCCTTGGATAAATTTATTTAGATCTTTTGAAATGTTATTTCCTATCCTCCTCAGATGATACAGTTTTTATTAATCCCATGGGCTAGTTAAAGATGAACGTTTATGTTTATAGAAAAGAAAATCTTGATAAGGTGGCTTAAGTCATCACTAAGAGACCCCATAGATTTTTGATAATCTGAAAGTAATTCATAATGGATAATATCTGCTGGTCATCAGATGGACAGTTCTGTTTGTAGACAGAAGTGTGCTAAGTTTCATTTAATGATTTCTACCTCAATACAGACAGTAAAAATTTAGAGGATCTGTCTGATTATAGAACTAATTTGTTTGTCTTGTGTTTCAGTTAGTCTTCCTGCTCTGAACAGGTATTAAAAGAGTTATTGCTGTCCTGTCTTATTCAGCTGCTCTCTGAAAACATGAGTGATTTGATGGTCTGTTCCGTGACTCTTTCCCATTCCATGTTCAACTTCTGGCTTTGTTAGTATTGTTCTGTAACTTGCTTTGTCTCTTAGAATTTGAAAAAATACTTGTTTAAATAAGTCTTCATTTCATTAAAAAAAAAAACAACCAGACAACAAAAGACTTAGTCTAACATTACACTATGTATTAATTATATTAAGAAAGTTAAGATAAGGAGAAGAAGAAATAGCGTAAGACAAAGACTAAGGTTTTTTTTTTTTTAATTTTGAAAACATTAATGTTTTTAAAGATGAACTTCTTGAGATCTATTTTGCCTATATAGCCATTAGGTTTAAGGTATTTATTCTTCTGAGTGTAATATAAATTAATTTTTAATAATTTTTCATAGTCCTCTGGTACTCGTCTTTTGGTAGAGTATGAAAAGCACATACTTTTCCTATTTCCCCTTACAATATTTTTTATTTACTCCACTGGCTGCTCCCAAATATTCTATGGCAAAATGTATGCATAAATACAACTTCTAACATTAGCTGCTTCATCAAGATGAACTCTCTACACAACCTGAATAAGACAAAATATTAGTTGCATTATAATTCAGAATGGATGCATTTGGAATTAAATAGTACTTTTGTTCAAATGATAAATTATTTAGATAGATTAATTTTTGTCATTTAGTAAACAACAAGTACTAAGGAATCTTTATTAAATGCTCTGCAGTTTAGAATGACTACATCTCTGAAACATTTAAATTATTATGGGCTACAGGTATACTTGAGTAGATCAGTGAAAAGGAGCAAGTCCTAATGTGCTTTCAGGGGCTTCTGGTCTTACTTCCTCTGAGCCAAGGGTTTTCAAACAGTCAGTCATGTTTTTTTCCTTGATAATCTACCTTCACCTTATGATAGGATTCACTCATGTTATGTGTATGATATATGTTATTTAATGTCTCTATGCAAGATAAATTTAAGTAAATACTGCAAGTCATAAAGTTAAAAATACATTATTATTTAACAGAAATTGCATGTTCTAATAGACACTGCTTTCTGTAAGTATGCCTGTTTCGAAATGATGATGAACATTTGTGACTTTTATGTTATTTTCTTTTTTGTGTCTCGCACTGTACTTTTTTATGGTATGAATTGATATGGAATCAGGAAGAAACAAATGAAGTTCTAATGCATTAAAAATTAAAAGCAACGGACACTGGTCATTTAAGAATTTAACAAAAAAGTTATGCTTGTAAAGACTAGATAGTCAGAACCAAAGCTTAAGAGAAATCAAGATACTTTTACTTATATTGGGTTCCAGTTGTTTGATTTCTGTTTTATTAGTTGCCAAGGTATCCAGCTTATTGCTCAATAGCGGGTTAATTATTTCTTTAAGTTATTAAGTTATACAAATATGAGTTAGCTATGATAATATATAAAAGCTAAGTAAAGAATATCAGCAATTTAGTACTCTCAGTCCATGTTCAGGCTCCTGTGGACACTTGCAAGAACAAACATTTGTTCCTAGGCCCACCTGCAGAGCATAAATTTCTATGAATAACCATTCACCTAAATACTTCTGAATTATTATTAACTTTTAAAATGCTTGTAGCATCTCAGAATGTGTGCTTGAAGATGTATCTTTCAAAGACATCTAAATAAAATCAAAATAAAAACTCTGGGACTATGTTAATCAGTTATAATGAAGAAAAGCCCTTTTATGTGGTTGAGGATACATTACCTTTTAGTCTTGAGACATTTCACTGGGTGAGTTTTTAACTATTAAATAAAGTAATTTAAAAGGTTTGAACTCGAATATTTTGCTTCTGCATAACTTCGTCATTTTAGAAGCATTAGTAGCTATCTGGTATTGAGTGCCATGTACATACGTGTATGTGTATGCATACATTATTCAATTTTTCAAGAGTTTGAACACAGGTTTTACATAACTGGTGAGCAAGTTTCTGTGAGAGAATTATACTCTTAATTAGTAAAAACAATATTTTGTCTGACTTCAGAATGTGGATTTTTTTTTCTCTGTTTTAATGCTATTTTCTGTACAGTTACTCAAAGTATTTCCAATGAGAGTGCCTAACCTCTCTTCCCTAGTATCAGTAAAAAGCCAGAAGAGAATTCAGGAGAAGTTGTTTGGCTTGTCTCTTTTGTGAAAGAAATATTTTCTTATGGCTAAGCCAAATCTTTACTCCTTGAACTCTAGAGCTACAGTGCTGCTGCTATAATCTATTGCTATTCTTTAATCTGTTTACTGATTTTAATGTTAACCATTTTACAGCAATACTTTGTGCCCTGGTTTCAGCTATAACAGGTTTGTTTTGGTTTTGGTTTGTTTTATTTTTGACTTCCTAGCAGCTGGCAGAGTGTTGTGTTTTGGCTTTAGTGTGAGAATAAAGCTGATAACACACCAGTGTTTCAGCTGTTGCTCAGTGAAACTCTGATAAAGGACTTTACAATCTTCATGCTCTGACAGTAAGGAGAGGCATGAGAAGCCAGGAGGCAGCAGAGACAGGACACCTGAACCAAACTACCCAAAGAGGTATTCCATACCGCAACATGTCATGCCCAACATATAAATTGGCGGGAGTCACCTGGAAGGGACCAGTCGTTGCTTGGTTGAGGCTGAGTATCGGTCAGTGCATGGTGAGTGATCGCATTATGCATCACGTGTTTTTCTGAGATTTCATTTCTTCTCTTATTGTTTCCCATAATTATCATTAGGTTTTTTATTGGTATTCTTTCTATTATCACTATATTTTACTTTATTTTAGTTGTTGAACTTCTCTCATCTCAACCCATGGGTTTTACATTCTTTCAATTCTCCTCACCCTCCCACCTGGGGGGACAGAAAGATAGGGTTGAGCAAGCGGCTGCTTGACACTGAGTTACAGGCTGGGTTTAAACCACAACACTCTGCTGAGAAAAGACAGCTAAGATCTAGCAGAACAATTATATTAAGATTTTTGTTATCTTAATTTTCATGCAGTGGAAAGAGAATGGCTGCTAAACACTGAACAGGCTTCCTAGGGAAATGGTGGAATCACGGTCTCTGGAAGCATTTAATAAATGTGTAGGTGAGGCCCTTGGTGACATGGTTTAGTGTTGGACTTGGCAGTCCTGGGCTAAAGGCTGGTCTTACTGCTCTTCAAAGTCTTTTCCAACCTAGTTGGTTCTATGATTCTATGATCTTAAATTGGAAGAAATGCAACTAAGTTCAGATGTTTCAACTAATTTTCCAACAAGGAGATTGTTAAGCATGGGGACAGGATGTTACAAGGGTTCAAGGAAGTTCAGTGTTTTTAAAACATGCACCTGCACCTGCACCTGCCCCTGCATGTTACGGATGGTTTTTATTCTGATTCAGAAGTTAGTTTGTTTTTATGTGTGGATATTATTCTAATTCAGGAGGAGTGTGATTTTATGAAGTCTGTTCCAGGCATAAAATGCACAGCTTTTTGATTGCAGAGTATATTTTGCATGGTAGAAATACACTGAAACATGGCATTACATAGTATGCTACTACCACCCAAAAATCAACCTTGTTGAGGAAATACGTTTAGGGACATATATGGAGTGAAAATTAGGAGGGATAGCTGGATTAATCACTGAGGATTAGGTGAGTTTCAGAGGTGCTTTCTGTGCAAATTATTCTATGATTTTCCACTAAGATAAGATTTCTTTCAACTCTAAACAAATTTTAGATTCTTCAAAACACAAGACAGTTTGAGAATCAAAAAAAAAAATAGTGACCCAACAATCTACACTTTATCTACTATACACTATATCTACTTATGTCTCACAAAATGTAATTTCTTTGAGAATTCTTTGGTAGTGTTACAGATCATTTCTGGCCTCAGTTCTTTTAAAGCATAGTTCTTTTATAATCCCTTTCATAAAAAAACAAACCAAAAGTTACAATCCTCCTATTACTTCACTCCAGTGTCTCGTATTTTTTAATTCTATTAATTTTAAAACTCCTTTTTGGGCTATATACATGTCTCAGGTGAATTGTCTGGCTTTCTCAGAAATACAATCTCTTCTTTTCTGATTCAGTTTCATGTGCTTACTCTATATGAAAATCTCAACTGACTGTTTTCCTAGTCAGTTTAATCTTCTGTGAAAATTTCCAAACTGTTTTCTTACTCATTTTGAGATCCATAAAGATATATTTTTAAAAGCTTTCAATTATTTTTATTGCATATTTTGCCTGAGACTTTTCTTCTTTAAAAAGAAATCTGTAACATTCAAATTTTGGTGAGAATCGTAGCAATTACTAGCAATGAATACTTAATTTTGAGCCTACATTGAGCAACGAGGTTTGACTAGACAATCTCCAGAAATCCCTTTCAATCTCAGAAATTAGATGATTTTATGGAACAGAATGGAACAAATCAGAACAGAACAGGACAGGACAAGACAGCCTCTCTTTCACTTAAAAGCTGTACCTTATGCGCTACATATATACATATATACACATAGATCCGTAGAGAAATATTTCATTTTTTGTGTAGAGATAATTCTGCTTGTCATGACATTCCAAGTTATAGCTGTGAAAGTGGATACTGAACCAAAACCAGCTATATAACTCCTTTCATTTCATTTGAACTGTTAAACAGTTTGTAATACCTTTCCCCCACCAAACTTACTCATGTTTGTCATGGGTACACTGTGGAAACAGGTATACACTATAAAAAAGGTACAGTGATGTGAGTTTTTGTCTTTGTAAAGCTGGGATGAGGGCACAGAATTTGCTACACAAAATTTGGAAGGCTTGACTTCTTACATCTTGGATTGTTTTAATGCAGCAAACTGTCTGACATTGCAGAGGTCAGTGTTAAACTAAATTTATGGAACTGTTATGGTTCTGTGGCTAGCATTCTCTCCCCATGAAAAATCTGAGATGAACAGGCACACATGACTTCTATAAATGGTGCAAGGTGATTGCTATTCACAGATGACTGTTGGTACCGTCACAGTGTTACATGTATGAATCCAAGAATCAGCTCAATAGAAAATTTATCTGGTTATGGTTTCATGTAAAAATTTCATCTTTACTGAGTAGTTCAGAAAGATTTAATCTGTAAGCTGACATTTGTTGCAGTAGAAAATTTAGGTGTCTTGCAAAAACTTCAGTAATGTTACATTTGAAAGAAACATCCAAAAAGGGAATATGACCCTAAATTAGTATACTGCTTTGAATAAGTGTTATTAAAAGACAAAAAGAAACAAGCCATGTCTTCATAAGCAAAAAAGTCCCAAACCCAAAATGAAAACGAACCGAAACAAGCATATCTGTTCAAACATCTCCCTTATATTACTATTAGTGGAATAGCTTTCATGCTTGTTCTTTATTATGGCTTCCTAAACCAGAAAACTTTCTGACTTCCATTTGCAAATAGTAAAAATAATGACAAAGTTAGTATTGTGGAAGATAAGGCAGGATTATCATAGCTGACAAGCAGAGATTAGAATGGAAAAGGTAAAACTTGTTACAGATTTAGTTTGCTCTTTTACTACACATTAATCAAAATTCTGACTATGAGATATTTATTGCCCTTAATTGGTTTGCTGCTCACTTTAGAGTTGATAGCTGAAACTGTATAACAGTATTAATGAATGCAATTGATCTTCTAGGCTCTGCCTTCCAATATAGAAAGGTACTACAGGAGTATGAATTAGGTTTTAAAAGGAAATTTCTCTCTTCCCTTGTCTATGACTTACTTATGTGAGGTATTTGAAATATAATTAGTTCTCTGTGATCTAATGATTTTAATTTAGTAGTCAAATTAGGAACAGAGAGCAAGAGTTTGCAGTGTGGGCAGGCATATCAGTATTGCTAGAGGTAACGAAGAGCAACACCCTGATGTTGCGTTGAAAGGCAAGAAAATTTGCCGGAAAAAAAAAAAAACAAAAAACCTTGCATTCCAGCTGGTCCTCAGATATTAGAGAGGCTGGGTGCAGCTAGGTTTAAGTTCTGAGTGATGCCCAACTTGCCACTGTCAGTTCGCTCGCATTTGACATATTGAGCAACCACGATTCCGGATGCACTGATAGCGCACTGCAACTTCAGTCTAATAGTGCTCATGAACTAACACGGCCACACTGAAGGATTTGGTTGCATCCAATGAGAAAACTATTATAATTTGCTATTTAAGCAGAGCAGTTTATTAAAGCAACAGATACAAGTTCTTATGGATTGTGGTGATAAATACACTGTCTACAAAAGCACATGCAAATAATCATAGAATCATAGAATAGTTAGGATTGGAAAGGACCTTAAGATCATCTAGTTCCAACCCCCCTGCCATGGGCAGGGACACCTCACACTAAACCATCTCACCCAAGGCTCTCTCCAACCTGGCCTTGAACACCATCATGGATAGAGTATTCACAACTTCCTTGGGCAACCCATTCCAATGTCTCACCACCCTCACAGTAAAGAGCTTCCTCCTTATATCCAATCTAAACTTCCCCTGTTTAAGTTTTAACCCATTACGCCTTGTCCTGTCACTACAGACCCTAATGAAGAGTCCATCCCCTGCATCCCTATCTCCCCGCTTCAGATACTGGAAGGCTGCTATGAGGTCTCCATGCAAACTTCTCCAGGCTGAACAGCCCCAACTTTCTCAGCCTGTCTTCATACAGGAGGTGCTCCAGTCCCCTGATCATCCTCGTGGCCCTCCTCTGGACTTGTTCCAACAGTTCCATGTCCTTTTTATGTTAAGGACACCAGAACTGCACACAATACTCCAAGTGAGGTCTCACAAGAGCAGAGTAGAGGGGCAGGACCACTCCTTCGACTTGCTGGTCACGGTCCTCTTGATGTAGCCCAGAATACAGTTGGCTTTCTGGGCTACAAGGGCACACTGAAGCCAGCTCATGTTCACTTTCTGATTAACCGACACCCCCCAAATCCTTCTCCACAGGGCTGCTCTGAATCTCTTCTCTGCCCAACCTATAGCTGTGCCTGGGATTGCTCTGACCCAGGTGCACTTGGCATGGTTAAAGTTCATAAGGTTGGCATCAGCCCACCTCACAAGTGTGTCAAGGTCCCTTTGGATGGCATTCCTTCTCTCCAACGTATCGACCGAAGCACACAGCTTGGTGTCATCGGCAAACTTGCTGAGGGCGCACTCAATCCCACTGTTCATGTCAGCGACGAAGACGTTAAACAAGACCAGTCCCTACACTGTTCCTTTAGGGACACCACTCATTACTGATCTCCAGCTGGACATGGAGCCATTGATCACAACTCTGTGCGTGTGGCCATCCAGCCAGTTCTTTATCCACCAAGTGGTCCACCTATCAAATTCATGTCTCCAATTTAGAGACAAGGATGTTGCGTGGGACAAGTCCAGGTAGATGATGTCAGCTGCTCTACCCCTGTCCATCAGTTCTGTAGCCTCATCATAGAAGGCCACCAAATTGGTCAGGCAGGATTTCTCCTTCGTGAAGCCATGCTGGCTGTCACTAACCACCTTGCTGTTTCTCATGTGCCTCAGCATACTTTCCAGGGGAATCTGCTCCACGATTTTGCCAGGCAGAGAGGTGAGACTGACTGGTCTGTGATTACCTGGGTCATCCATTTTCCCCTTCTTGAAAATGCGGGTTATATTTCCCTTTTTCCAGTCATTGGGAACTTCACCTGACTGCCACGATTTTTTAAATATGATGGAGAGTGACTTAGCAACTTCATTTGCCAGCTCCTTCAGGACCCGCAGATGGATTTCATCCGGTCCCATGGACTTGTGCATGTTCAGGTTCTTAAGATGGTCTTGAATTGGATCCTCTCCTACAGTGAGCCTAAGGTCTTCATTCTCACAGTCCCTGAGTCTGCCTTCCAAGACTTGGGTGGTGTGGTCAGAGCCTTTGCCAGTGCCAAGACTGAGGCAAAGAAGTCATTCAGAACCTCAGCCTTCTCCAAATCCTGTGTAGCCAGATAGCTTCTGGAGGGGGCCTACCTTGTCCCTAGTCTGTCTTTTATTCACTACATACATATAAAATCCCTCCCTCTTATCCTTAACATCCCTAGGCAAGTTTAACTGGGCCTTAGCTTTTCTAACCTGGTTCCTACCTTCCCGGACAACATCCTTGTATTCTTCCCAGACTGCCTGTGCTTGCTTCCACCTTTTATAAGCCTCTTTTTTCCCCCAGAGTTTCCTCAGCAACTCCTTATCCATCCAAGGAGGTCTCCTGGCCCTCCTGCTGCACTTCCTTCTAGTTAGGATGCAACACTCCTGAGCTTGTAGCAGGTGATCTTTGAATATTAGACTTGGGCCCCCCCTGCCCTCTAGGGCTGTATCCCATGGAACCTTACTAAGCAGGCTCCTGGATAGGCCAAAGTTTGCTCTCTTGAAGTGCAGGGTAGTGAGCTTGCTGCACGCTCTTCTCACTGTCCTGAGGATCTTGAATTTGACCATCTCATGATCACTGCAACCAAGGCTATCCCTAGCATAAGTAGCAACACCCCCTCCCCACCTGCTGGGCCTGCCTTATCTAAAGATCCTGTAACCTTCCATCCCAGCACTCCAGTCATAGGAGCCATCCCACCGTGTTTCTGTGATGTCTATTGTATCATACCCCCATAGATATGCACACATCTATAATTCCTCTTGTTCGCTCCCCATGCTACAGGCATTTGTATAGAGGCATCTGAGCCGAGCTCCAAATGAAGCTGGCTTATTGGCTGGAGTGGCTGGAATATCTCTGCATTGCTCTGAGCATTTATTATATTATAGGTGCTGGCAACTGACTGGGTGTGCTGGGACAGAATGATGCCGTCCTCCCCCACCACATCTAGTTTAAAGCATCCTTGACCAGTCTGGCAAGCCTTCTACCAAAATCACTCTTTTCCTTCTTTGCCAGCCTGGCTTTAAAATTTAAAAGTGAAAAGTAACTCTATATAGAGATTCCTGATTTTCCCGGGAAAGCACTTAATACAGTGCAAGTCTTACCCAAAGTCATCCCTATGAGGGGGGAAGAAAGGTCCAGCCGTTGACCAACCCCAGGAGTCAAGGGTAATTTGCTAACTGAATTTTTCTTGACTTGTCCATGATGATGTCATCCCCCAATAGTCCCCTTTTGTTGGGCCATTTTATACTATTTTTCACTTTCAAGGTGGAGCTTGAGTGACTCTAGTCATACGCACCTTTATTATTATTCTCTCACTTCGCTTTTAAAGGTATATAAAACAAGCAATTCAAAAAGCATGCTCAGAGAGGGTGATCTCACTCTGGAGGCGGGCAGCATTAGAGATGGAAATGTGCTTTTGTATTATAATGTATTAAAATTCATTATAATGAAGCAAAGTTTGCAAAAAGTACAGCACTTTGTCAAAAGATGACAGACTCTTGGCTCAGGGTAGCAATTATGCAGCTTATCAGTTTCTCGTACCACCTAGTTCCCATCTCTGCTGGTGTTAGGACAGAGCGTGGCTGCAGAATCACCACTCTGCTCCAACCTTTGTCAATGTTGCCAGGGTAACTGCTGTGGAGTGCACATTCCTGGCACGCCAGTTGTAGCTTCATCTTCCCCTGAAAGTCCATTTTTCCTTTAAGTGTGAACACTGCCACATTTTAAGTATAAGTTTAATTTCTAATTATGTCACAGCGGATAAGTTAAAACCTGCCACCATTCAGATTTTGTGGCAATGACAAGCCTGTCAGCAAATGTTATTCATGCCAAAAGGCAGGATGGCAGGGAATCATTTAGATCATCTCTTAAGAATCAATAACAGAAATTGCAACAACAAACAAAAAAAAACAAATAAAAATAGTAAAAGAAAAAAGAAATAAATCATGTACTTTTGAAAAATTAAACCAAAACATTTTCAAAATACAGCAAAAAATTGAGGAAAGATAGTAAATCATGTAAGAAATGGGAATTATCAACACAGGAAGTCAGTTTAAACAAGATATCTGACCTAAGTAATGAAAGGTTATATTACTCAACCAGTCCTCATAAAGTGGTGGTAGAGCAGTTAAAGTCCATAGGATCTCAAAGATGTAGACAGAAGATACACGTTGGAAACGTATTGAGAAGGAGATATCATAGCTGTTGCTGCATTATTGAAAAGGTAATAATATGGTGGGATACTGGGAAAGAGTTTGCATTTGTTGCTGAAACAAAAGTAGCCTTATGATTATCAAAACTAGGTTGGCATTATCTGAAGAAAACTGGATAACAAAGTTAGGTGTATAGAATTATCCATTTTCTGTAGTAATTAAGTGTTGATGAAATCTTATGATAGATTTCTGTCAATCTGACTTCTGGACTTGCGTTGTCTTAGAGTTTAGACAATTTGATTCTTTATTCCATGTGGTTTATTCTCTAGACTGGAAAATTAAGCCCAAGCCCATCCTTTGATAAGTAAGATTTTGAAAATTTCCTAAAGCAAAACAATGGATATAGCAACTCTGAAGCTGTTTACACTTGTTATGGAAAGTCATCTTCACTTTGGTACTACTTTGTTGTCCATCTTACAAAGAATTAATTAAGTCTGGTATGGGGAGTGTTTTTCTACAGACCATGTGGTCGTGAGTCAGCTGGGCACCAGAGAAAATGTACTGCTAGTTATCCTGTCACATTTTATCAGATGATCCTCCAGCACTTTTATTTGTGCAACAAAAAAGTTGCAGTTGTCCTGTAATTACATATGTTGGGGAGTTCTAACTCAAATCAAATATTGTGAATTGGAAAAATAAACAATCTCTCAAAAACTATTTTGCGACACCTAAAATCATCTTTGAAACAATATAGAGGAAAAATAGAAAAAAAACCAAACAGAAACCCAACCTCACAAACCCTAACATATGGTACACAACAAAGTAGCATGAATGTTCCTCAGGAGGTCTTACAGGGATATGCTAATTCTTAAGTAACTATATTGATCTGAATTGACCTGTGATCTATTCAAATACATTGCCTTTCTTACATAATCAACTCCTGAGAACTGTGTTACTATGAATGACATTGTAGGGATGGGGAAACTGCTGTCAATAAGTTGGATGTATTGCATTTATGGACCTATAAGATTTTGTCTTGGATCTGGGCTGTTTATTCCTATGACTATAAATATATATACTTCTATAATTTTATGTATATGTAACTTCTTTCATACATGGCAATACTTTCAGAGTCTAATTTGGAGTCTAAACTCTTAGATAAGAATTGCAGTGTATCAGCTTTGATGGTACAAATTTAATCTGTCTTAGACATAGGTCAGAAATGTTCCACGTGACTCAAAGCTCTCTGGTTGTGCTCTCTGGTGACTCTCCATGTGGTTAGCGGCATAGGAATTTACTGTAATCTTAAATCAAGAATATTTTGTGTTGGTAAACATCTAGAGACACTAAACATACCCAGATAGAGCAGTAGGTATCTATAAATGTTCATATGATGTTGTCATACATATGGAAACATTTGCTTTATTTTATTTATGATTTTTATTTATGACTTTGTCATGGTTTAAGCCCAGCCAGCAACTAAGGACCACAGAGCTGCTTGCTCACTTCCTCCCTCTCACCAGTGTAATGGGGGTAAGGAGGAGGGAGGTGGATGGGGGTGGGAGGAGAACTGAAAAAACTGTAAAACCCCATGGGCTGAGATAAAAACAGTATAATAATTAAAATAAAATAATGATCATAATAACAATGATAGTAATATAATAAGAATCATAATTATAGTAGTAGTAATAGTAGTAGTAGTAGTTATAGTAATAGTTTTTTTTTTTTACAAAAGAGAGAGAGAGAAAGAACAAGCCCCAACTTCTTCAGGAAATAAAAAGTAGTGCTGCACAATAAATATCCTCTTGATTAAGAACACATACTAGGAAGATGTTGATGTTCAGCTAATGTCTTAAACATCCTTCCAATGAATATATCTTTGTAATGCTGCAGTAATTTCAACAATAATTACTTTAATTAAATCTGGTTTTGCATAAACTGTTTTAGTCATGCTATTACAATTTACCATATACTGTTAACCAAGCCCAGGCTATTTCATATTCTATTTCATATTCATCTATGACTGATTAGTTCAAACACATTGTATGATCATGCATATACATTGGCGCATTTTTCAACATTTTGTCTTCAGATCTGGCAGATTTTGTTTTCAAGTAGATGATCTTAACTAATGAGGTTCACATTTCTTTATGTAAATCAAGGAACAATAACCCTCCCTACCCCAAGCTTCTTTGGTCAGAAAGCAGTCTAACAATATGCAATTGGCACAACATCAGGACAGAAGCCTAACTTAAGATTTACTGGTTTCGACAGCTTCATTTGATAACAGTCAAGAGCAGTAATCTTTTTTCAAAATAAATTTTCAAGTTATAAACCTTGTGAAAATAAACTACAGCAACTTCCATTGTTAAAAGTTGTTAAGAAAATCCCCTTCCCTAACCACTGCATCAATCAGTCTTTATAGTATGAAAGTATATTAACTTTGTTAACACATCCTTATTATACACCTTAATGTAATGAGAGTAGAATTTTATATAAGTAAAACAAGCTTAAGGACAGTTCAGCCCAGGAAATATGCTTCTTGGAAGATAGAGATGTCAACAGGATACCACTGGAAAGCCAAGACAGTGCCAGCATCCCAGCCCCTTTAGTATATCTTTGAATCCTTCCTAGTGCTGGCGGGCATTATAGCCAAGGAACTATAGAAAGTCTGACTTCTGGGACTTCTAGATCCATAAGCAAGTGGCAAGATTACTGCAAAAATGTGGTTTCTTTACAAAGTTTTACTATGAATATTAATTGGTACTGTGGGTGTTACTGATTAGTCAAATAACATTGTACCTGAACCTTTGGAAGATTTAAAAAAATAGTGTAAAATTGCATTTTGGGTGTTCCAACATGTCTGGACACCTCACATACATAAATAAATATTTACATTCATAATTCAATAGTTTGCATCCTAGCCCTTCTCCTTAATTCACACAGACCAGTTGCGAATTTTATTAGAAAGTATAACTTCATGTGACCTGGCTGCGTATTAGGAGGAGAGGCAAAACACTTTTGTCCTGAGGAAAAGAGGAAATAATATAAAAGGAAAAGGCACTACAGTAATCATTCAATATAATGATGGATATGATACAAGAATTTGGAGTACTTTCTGGCTCAAATATATTTGGTAATAGCCAGAGAGATTATGGTTCAATCCTCCCAACTTTTTGATCTTTTTCTACTGTTCTTTCAGAACTGTCTATCTTTTTGGTTTTGCATTGATTATTTGTAGGAGGAATATTTTGTTTGGAATAATATATTATGTCCATTATATAGTATTATAAAATTTGGGATTTCATTTAAAGCTTTATACTTTAGTGTATTTGATTTCACATAAATATATTTTTAAAAATGATTGAAGTATTTGATCTCTGGAGTGTTTTTTTTGTTTGTTTGCTTTGATTGCTTTTTGCTTTTGTGTTTGTTTTAAATCTAACTATTTCACCCAGGTACTTAAAAGTTTAACATGCCTCTGGGTTCTGGATTGGATTTTTACATAAGTCCTTTTTATTAGAATGACTCTGAGCTGCAGATATTGTGCTAGTTCTAGAACCAATGCCATGGACTGAAATTTTATAGGCATACTCAGGCTAGGCTTAGGTATCCAAAAGGATACCTAAAAATGTAGATAGACGTTTCAGGACCTAACCATGGAATACTGATAGAATCATAATAATCAAAAACACAAGAAGGGGTCTTTAGAAACCTTAAGCCAACATCAACTATATTGACTTAGTTTCCTACCCAGTTTGCAGCTTTCAGCTTAGTGCTCTTGTGGTTACATGGTGATTATTTTTCTAGGTATATGAAAACTTGCTCAGTCATATTGACGGGCTGCAGTCTGATCAACAGGTGTTTTCTATTCAAATAAGCCTAGCAAAATCAAAAGCTTTTACCCAACTTCTTTGCACCTATGTCAAAGTCAAAATTTAATTCACTGAAAATTTTAAATTAGCCTAACAATATTTGAAAAAACAATTTTGTTCATCACTGATGGTTAACATGTGTCATTATATCTTTGAAAGACAGTTTCACTGGCAAGCTAACTTGAAAAGGGTCAAGCTGACAAAGTAGCTTAAATATTCACGTGTTTATTCTTTGTGTTCCAGTAAAATATCAAGATTGAAGGCTAGAAAGTGCCTGGGGCTGGGGGCGTATGTATGTCTGTGTGTTTGTATCGTAAGGCATTACAGTATAAATCTTAATGAAACAAGAAGTTAGTGTATGTTATGTTTTCTAAGATATTCACAAAAGTCATCCCAAGTACATTTGGATGCAGAGACATTAATCTATCATGTGAATGAATAATTATTCAGTTACACATACATTCATAATTAGATCTGAACATTAAGCTTCTCTTTGCCATTTCAAGCTCTAAATTCATACCGATGCCACATTCCAGAGTAAAAACAGCTCAGCTCTGTGCTTTAAGCTTATATTTGCAAAGGATAACAGTCATATTAATTACCACTAAAATTCCTTTTGGCACAAACATTGGGACTGTAGCTACTGGTCTAAACTGCTTTTTTTCTTGAAATCAGTATCTACTATATAATGCTTTTGCTATCCACATTAGCTTTTGAATCACTGCTCTGCACACCCAATTAAAAAGATTTGTAATGTACTTTGCATTCATAATTTAACTGATGAATGTCAGTTTTCATTTATTTTACTTTCTCACCCATCCCTGAAATTTCCTGTTTAGCTTAAACAAAGGGCTCAGGGATTACTCAAAGCTGCTGCTGGATTTTTCTTGGCTTCATGCTCCAGCAATTTTTTTTTTTCCTGCTCTGAGAATATAAAATAGTAAATTCTAAGTTCTGGCATTTTCAGGGGGGAAAATTCTCTGACACTAGCCCAAATTGTTTAACTATTCATTCATAAAACCAAGGAATTGTATTCAGAACTATAGTCTTACATGGAAATATTGACAGAATCATAAATAAAGATAAAATTTAGAACATTGAACAGTATCATTAATATCTGATGACTGACGTTAGAATAAGACATAAGCTTAATTATTTTGATGAAATGGGTATAATGCCTTTTTTCTTTTGACATCGTATACAATAAATATACAATGCATACCCTGAAATAGAGGCATATGCAGCCAGGAAAGAACAGAAGATGAATTTTAACCTGTTACCTTTTCTAGATTTCAATTCTGCATTAAGTTTTGGAACCCTAAGTGTAACGTGTTTTCAGTTATGGTATTTGCAGAAAGGCAGTATTGTACAAATCGGATTCTTGTTGATATTGGCGATTATAATAAAAGGATTACAGAGTCTTAAGCCATTCAGAGTGAAAAAACTCTTACAGTAGTATATGACATTCTTTAGATATATATTATTTTAGATATAAAAACTAAAACTTTTGAGTATTTTGTTGGTTTTGAGAAAATTCATGCATTTAGGTTGCTCTATCACCTTCCTTGCATACACAGTAAGTTTGACATTAGAATACATAGAGGTAGAAGAAAATTTCTGTTGACTAAATCCCCTAATAACCTTTCAAATTTCTGTTGCTTCCTCTTTTTTATCATCTTACCTCTAATGTGAGGATCTACTAAGGATGCAAATAGGACTCCTGGCTATTGGAACTATCACTGCCTGCCTGCAGGAAATGGTAAACATGTAAAAATGCATTTCTCACTTTTTATGCCTCAGGACAAGACTTACTATTTCATCAGGAATTCTTAGATTAATGATTACCCAAGCCATTTTGATTTTTAGTATTGGTGTTCTTTGGGTTTTCTGGGGGGGGCAGGAAGGACTTCTTTTACTTATTTCTTTTGATCCCTGAATTCTCTTTCACCCTTTGATTGTCAGAACATTATTAATTTTTTCACATTTGAACATCTTTCTAGCTCAGATTTTTCCAACCTTGCGATAGTAACTGCTAATCTGTGGACTGCATTTAGTTCTGAATGATCTAGCATCATTACCTTTGCTCTTAATACTTCTGAAACCAGTAGAAGACACAACTTTTGGAGATGATACTCATTTTCAAGGTTGGAATAGCCTCTTATTTTCAACATGAAGTTTACTTCATTAGGATTATTCTCCATAGTTAATGATTATATCTAGCCTGGGCTCTCAATAGATCTCTTTCTTAAAATGTGTGAGGCAAAAAGAACAGATGCAGGTTGAGAAGGTTGACAGCACTGAGTAGATTGTATTGAAGAGCAAGTCATAAGCCAAGCACATATATTGTTTTGAATATATGATCTATAAAAATAAATAAACCCTGGTCTATAAGCCACGCCTCATGACACTTAAAAAAAAAAAAAAATCCTTGATCTTCTTTACTTCAATATGTGTGATGTATATTTTTTGTCATTATTAAATTGTATAAAACAGGTCATAACTTTTACAATTAAAGAAATATCCTATGTCATAAAACACCACATGGTCAAAAAGGAAGTTTGATTGGAACATGTCAACTTTAACCACATTTTTAACTGTGAAATATGTTATAGATAAATATTAAATATGTCATCAAAAACCTGAGGGTGTAAAATGAAATAAGAGCATAAAACAGTCTCTTGACTGAAAGATGCACTTGAGTACAAAATTTCTGTATCAAGGGTCTGCTTTATCCTAATGTACAAATATTTGTTCATTTGCCTTTTTTTCTGTCCATTTTAATAAGGAGGAGAAAGCTTTTTCAAGAGAACACCAATTAAAATCTCATATTTTTTTGTGAGAAAGTTTTCAGTACAGCTTCTGCCCCTAGTCAGGGTGGAAATTTGATAATTTACTTTGATAATCAAGTATACTAAGTGTAGGAGACTGAGTATAATTGTGGTAGGGTAGCCTTGGCTAACAGCCAGTGCTCATCAAGCTTCTTGTTCCCACCTGACCCCCAGTGGGATGGGAGGTAGAAAAGAGGATTAAGAAAGTTTACGGGCTGAGGTAAAGACATAGAATCATAGAATTATTTAGGTTGGAAAAGACCCTTAAGATCATTGAATCCAACCATAACCTAGCAGATCTGGAAAATTGTTTTCTTCACATGGTGAAGACTGTCATATGGGAGCTTTTCTTGATATTTTTTTTGTTTTGAATATCTTGAACTCACACTGATTTGATGAGTACTTGATGAGTATGTGATAGAGAATTTTAAGTACTTCATAAGATTAACAATGGTAAAATGAAACTGAAAGTGACTATATTTTGGGTTTGATTGCAGACAGGATTTTCTCCTGAACTGGTCCGTTCTTGGAAGCAGGTGCTGTCCCGGCATTCATTTTCTGTCTCCCACTATGGTCAGAACCAGGAGTTCTACCGTTTCTTGAATTATACATAAGCAGGTGGCTTGTATACTGAACTTAAGGAACTTTGTCAGCTTTAGTCACAAACATGATTCCAGTAATCTGGAATGTATACATACAAATACACGAAAATACATATATTTGTATTTAGTACTATCATTATGTGTTTATAACTGAGTTGTGTTCTTATGTGCACCAAACGTTTTACCACTGAGAGCATGGCTTTCACATTACACTAACAACATGTCTTTGGGGCAATGCGTGTTCTGAGCATCTGTTTGGATGTTGGGCATAACCTATTGCACAAGTTACTTTTGTAAATAATTCAAACTATATAAATGCTTGTGGGGCAGCTCTGAGATCAGTGATTTTTTTCACCCCAGATAATCTGCTGGAATAGAAAAGATTTCCCTTAAGGCTGGTAGAAAAACAGATTGCCTTGTTCTGGTCAGTACCGCATGATTCACAGAGGCTGGTGTGCTGCTCATCTCTTCCTCTTTCAAGAGTTATGGAAGTTGAGTAATTTCCTGTCTCTGTGTCCTGGGTTTAGCAGTAGCTGGTGCAGTGCTGTGTTTTAGACTTTCGGCCTTGGAACTGTGCTGATAACACTGATGTTTTTAGTTACCGCTCAAATGTTTGGTTTGGCCAAAGACTTTCTGAGCCTCTGGGAGGAGGGAAAGCTGGGAGGAAACAGGGACAGGACACCTGACCCAAACTGACCAAAGAAGTATTCCATATCACAGCACGTCATGCTCAGGATGTAACTGAGAGTTACCCGGAAGAGTGAGTTCACTGCGGGGTTGGACGAGGTATCGGTCAGTGCTAAGTCAGGCAGGGTAGGGTGAGTTATCGGTCGGCTGGTGGTGAGGTGTTGTATTTTCTTCCTTTGTTATTTCCTTTATCATTATTATTATTGGTGGTAGCAGTAGTGATCTGTGTTATACCTTAGTTACTAAACTGTTCTTATCTCAACCCATGGGAGTTGCATTCTTTTTGATTCTCCTCTCCGTCCCTCCGTGAATAGGGGAAGGGAAAGAAGGGGGGGAGTGAGAGAGCGACTGCATGATTTATGGCTGACTGGGTTTAAACCACGCCACCCTGAAAAACAAAGTGTCTTGCATCTTTTTAATTAGGCTTTTTTTAGTGTTTCTCAAAATTGTATACAGGTGACTTTCTTCAGCAGTACTTCTAAATGTTTTTTATTGAGGTAGTAATGCTATGCTGGTGGTGTACACATAATAAATCATATTAAAAGGTGGTGAAGCAGTTCAGTGCTCTTCTAATGTCGGTTTTCCACGCAAACAGTTGTTGCTGCAAAGCGTAGAATGAACACGACAACAGGAAACAGGATAATGATGAAAGTTAATTTTGTTTATATATTGTCTGTGTGAAAACACTGGAATATAATGACTGACATTTAAACTTTTGTTCATAATTTGTTCACACATCACCTTTAATGGTGAGTTTGAAATGCATATGTAACAGAGGTACGTTTTTGTTAACAGATAGTGTCCTGGGTTCAGCAGTAGCAGTCATGTTTCTCCTTTGTGGTAGCTGGTGCAGTGCTGTGTTTTGACTTCCAGCCTGGGAACAATGTTGGTGAAACCGATATTTTTGGTTGTTGCTAAGTGATGTTTACCCTGACCAAATACTTTGTGAGACTCATGCTCTGCCAGGGAGGAGGGGAAGCTGTGAGGAAGCAGAGACAGGGCGCCTGACTCAGGCTAGCCAGGGAGGTATTCCATACCACAGCACGTCATGCCCGGGGTGGGGGGTAACTGGGAGTTACCCAGAAGGACACGGGCTTCAGTGCCAAACCAGGTGGTGATCACATTTCATCCTTTTCAAGCAGTGGAATCACTGTGATGGCATTTTAATGCATAATTATATCAATTAAATTTCTTGAGACTTTCTTGTTATGGTCATGTTATTTTTCCATACATTTTGATTTCCATTTATCTCAAATATGTCTATTATTGTCACTTTAAAAAATATTTTACAGAAGTCTGGGATGACAACTCTTTTCCACTGATTGGGAAAATGTGTCTCTTCCTTTTACATATTTTAGTACCTATTCCTCTTACAATTAGTAAAGCTAGGAAAAAACTGTTTATGTTAAAAAAAAAAAAAAAGACTGGAGGTTAAGACTTCTATTTATTGAGTATCATCAAACTTTAGGCTGGACAATTAGAATTTTAGCAATTAAAACATACACATATATACATAGATCACAATTTGTACTTTCATCAGATTCAGTCATGGTACAATTCAATATGTCCTTAGAAGTAAGGATTTTGAATCCATATTAATAAAAAAAATAAAAATCCCTCAACATTCCTGACTTTATTTATAAAATCAGAAGTAACAAAGATAAATGTATGTTATTTTATTTATCGTTATGTCATAGTTTAAGTCCAGCTGGTACCCCCTAACCACGCAGCTGCTTGCTTACTCTCCCGCCACGTTTTCCCCCCTCTCCCAGAGGGATGGGGATGAGAATCAAAAGAATGTAACAACTCCCACAGGCTGAGATAAGAACAGTCCAGTAACTAAGGTATAACACAAAACCACTGCTGCTATCACCAATAATAATAATGATAAGGGAAATAACAGGGGAAGAGAGTACAACCACTCACCACCTGCCAACTGATACCCAGCCTGAACCAAGAATTGATCTAGCCCTTCAAGGTAACTGCCCCCAGTTACCTGGAAGTGCTCAAGGCACTAATTGGTCCTCTGGTTTAGCTGCAGTGATTATCACTGTGATTGGTGTGGTTGCAGTATCTGTTGTTGGGGTTGGTGCAGCCACTGTGCCTGGGGTGTAAGTAGCACCAATAGCTGCGCAGTCTGTTGCTCTCTGGGGTTCAGGTAGCTGCTGTACTTGTCACATGGGCTGGTGTAGCTGCTGTGCTTGGAGCTGGAGTAGCTGCACTGTCGCTGTTGGAGTTTGAGTAGCTGCTATATTTGTCGCTTGGGTTGGTGTAGTTGCTGTTCATGGAGTTGGAGTAGCTGCATTATCTGTTACTTTGACATCAGATCCAGAGACAGCTTTTTCCGTTTGAAGGTCCTGGATGGCGTTGAACAGGGCTCTGTAAGCACAGGCCACGCCCCAGCACATCGCCATGGTTTGTCCCTGTCTGGTATGACCAGGATGACAGCACACCTCATTTAAGTGTTTTACTAATTTTTCTGGATTTTACACTTGTTTGGTGGTGAAGTTCCAAAGCACTGGAGGGGTCCAGTGGACTAGATACTTGCCCATGCTATCTCACACACCCCTGCCACTTGTGACTGTCCAGCCTTGGGGAAAATCTCTTGGTCCTCCTATATAATTGTCTAACCCTAGAAAAGGCCCAAACCCAGCTCTGCTTAACTCTCAAGATCAGATGAAATGGTCGTGGGTAAAACACATTGTACACGTGCCAACATGGAGATCCCCATCACAGTCAGCAGGCAGGTCTCAAGGGTACCCAAAGGCCGTTCAAAACCTTCAGAACTCTCAAATGATTCTGTAAATAGTCTGGTGGGGGAGGTGGGAAAGTAATGGAATGTCTCCTTCGTAGGTTGACCACCTGAGGAGGGAAAAAATGATGTGTAATTGCTTAATACTTCCATTATATACCTCCCAAAGTATAGAGGTGATGAACACACTGGGAACGCAAACCAGATCAGTTTCATGATCAATGAGTCTATTGAATTACAAGTCACTACCACAAAGTACAGCAAAACAAGAACCTTAGCCCAGGCCCGCCAGACAATAAATACTAACACAGCAGATACCAGCTGTAAGTAAGGCAGAACATGCTGAAACTGTGAGATCAAGAGCAACAACTTTGAAAGCCAATAAATCAGCATTGTGATGAGTGACTATTAATCCGAAAAAATGAATGCTTATCACAAATACGATTAGACGCACTCTGGTCAGATCTGTTGTTATCTCCACCCTTCAAGCCCCACGCTGGGCGCCACAAAGAACTGTCGTGGTTTAAACGAAGCCGGTAACTCAGAACCTTGCAGCTGCTCCCTCACTCCGCCCCTTCCTCCCCCTACTCCTGGAGGGATGAGGAGGGGAATTGAAATAATGTAACTCCCATAGGTTGAGATAAGAACAGTCCAGTAATTGAGGTATACACAAACCACTACTGCTACCGCCAATAATAATAATGATAAGGGAAATAACAAGGGAAGAGAATACAACCACTCCCCACACCCCGACCAACACCCAGCCCAACCCGAGCAGTGATCTAGCCCTTCCAGATAACTGTCCCCAGTTTATATACTGGGCATGATGTGCTGTGGTATGGAATACCCCTTTTGCTACTTTGGGTCAGGTGTCCTGTCTCGGCTTCCTCTTGAATTCCTCTCCTCCCTGGCAGAGCATGAGACTCAGAAAGTCCTTGGTCAGAGTAAACATTACTGAGCACCAACTAAAATCATTGGTATTATCAGCTCTGTCCTCAGGCTGAAAGTCTAAAACACAGTACTGCACCAGCTACTAAGGAGGAGAAAAATGACTGCTACTGCTGAACCCAGGACATGTCATGATAATCAGCATATTGTTTTTATAAAATGTTAATCTTTTTACAGGCATCCACTTTCACATGCAGATGTTTTCATATGATTACATGAACATTTCATAAAATTTATCAGAAATTTTGTACTTTATAATAAAATGTTGTACTATTTGTTATGAGCTTACATTGTAGTCTGCTATAATCTAAGAAAGTCTCTGTAGTACCTCAGAGAATAAGTATTGAATACTATAATGAGCATTTTTTTGTGCTTCAGTGTTAATAATATATTCTTCAGTCTTGTATAAAAGGTGAAAACTATTGAACAGTTATATTTAAGATAACATGGCATATGTTTGATATTCTATTACAATTAATCAAGATGTTGATTCAGACTTGATCTGAATCTTAATAATTATTCATACCTATCCCTTTTAAAATGAAATGAAGACAAGTAGTAAGGAAGCTAAAAAAACCCTTTACTTTCCTGCATTATTTGGCATGTCTTTAAATTAACAATAGGGTAATATTTGTCATTGTATTTTGATATTTCTGTTTCTTTGAGCTGCAAACAATGCATCCACATCTGCAGAACATATGATTAATATAAATATATTAAGAAAGACTGATGGATGTCATTTGATGTTGTGCTCCATTTAACTTCAAGCTTTTTAATAAGATTTCATTTTGTACAAATCTTTCAGTCCACTTACAATATATGCAGAGGTGGAGTTTTCTATATGGTATCTAAAATTCTAACAAATAATTGATTCTAACTAGTTAGTCAGGAATATTCCTCTGTCCAAATAGTGCATACTATATTCATTTAGCTATTAATTTTTTGCAGAGGTAACAAAGATCTTCAAACCCAAATCCTTGATAGCTATCTCTCAAAAGTGCAATTTCTTCTTTGACAGATTTAAAATAAAGGATGAAAATATCATTCCTGGTAAATTATATTTATTGGGAATATATTATTACTTTAGTTAAAGAATGTACCAAAAAAGTCATATAGGAGTGAACTCGTTAATGAATAGTCATTAATTTTTTATATTATATTAGAAAATAATTAGAAACAATTATTCTGACCTTATAAAGAGTCAATTTTTGATTTGGACACATCAACTACAGAGACATAAAAAGCATAAAGAGACAACATGGCCTGTTATAAACTATTAAGTAAATTTTTATGTGCATGTTCTATTTTCAGTTGGGATAGAGCTAATTTTCTTCCTAATAGATGATACAGTGCTGTGTTTTGGCTGTGTTTTGGCTTTAGTCTCAGAATAATGCTAATAACACACCGATGTTTTAGTTGTTGCCCCATAGCACTTACCCAGATCAAGGACTTTTCAGTCTCTCACGCTCTGCCAGTGAGGAGGGGCATAAGAAGCCGGGAGGCAACAGAGACAGGTCACCTGACCCAAACTAGCCAAAGGGATATTCCATACTGCAGCATGTCATGCTTCATGACTGGAGGGAGTTATTGGAAAGGAGGGATCACTGCTCAGGTCGAGCTGAGTACCAGTCAGCACATGGTGAGCAATTTTATTGTGCATCACTTGTGGTTATTGGCTTTGTTTTTCCTTTTCCCCTTTTATATCTCTCCCCTCATTATTTCCATTATCATTGTTAGTAGTAGTAGTAGTAGTATACTGTACTTCAGTTATCAAACTGTTCTTACCTCAGCCTGTGGGGTTTGCATTCTTTTGATTGTTCTCCCCGTGGCACGAGGAGTGGAAAGAGGGGTGTGAGTGAGCGGTTGCGTGGTACTGAGTTACAGGCTGGATTTAAACCACAACAACGCTCATGTGTACAGTTCTTTTAGGTATCGACTACAGCCATATAGTGCAAACTTCCAGGTCTGTTTCATGTTTTTTTTTTTTTGTTTTAGGATATTTTAAAATGGAAATCTTTTCTATGCTTAAGTAAAATAATGTAATTCCTTTTTTCTTCTCTGCTAAAATGAAAATGTCACCTGAATTTAGCACCCTGTTGTAAGCCATCACTTGCCCAGATGATATGATTGTGTTATGCTGTTATTATATGCAGCTGAAGTCACATTATTCCTTCCATGAGGCTAGAGAACAGATTTGTGAGCATATTTTTCTCTCATGAATTTTTGGGAAAGAAATATGATCAATATTGCCCAGCTTCGTACACAAGTGACATAGCAAATCACTCACACACAGAGACTGGGAATAAAAAAAATTACAAAACCCCAATTTGGATTGATGTTGCCATTTAAAGTCATTTTCAGCAAACTGTTTATGGATGCACCTGACCCTCTTTCTTTCTACCTCATTTCTTAAACATCTGATATAGAGAAAAAGCTATTCTATAACTGTGAAAAACACTCATTTGAAAACAAAGAATATCACTAACAAGTTAAAGAGTATTATCAGCTCAGATGGTACACAAACTGATAGGTCAGCCAGTAGACTGCATGTAAAGTATAGCAGAAGAAATAGTATTATAATATGCCTCATTCAATTCCTGAATCAAATATGAGGAAATCTATTATATCCTGTGCTTTAAAGATTTCAAAATTAATACACCTTAGCTTTCTGCGACTGCTGCAGTTATATGGTCAAAAGTGATAGCACTTCCACATCCATCCACATTCAGGTGAATGCTAGTTTGCAATGAAGTGTCCTGGGAAGAAGACTGAGCAAATACATGCTTTTAATAATCAACACGATTTTTTTTTTTTTTAGTTGTATTCATTGTGTTTATAACAGGTAAAGATAAAAGCAAAAAAAATCCAAATGTTGTGGCTCTGAATGTTGATTTGAATGAATCAAATAACATTCTGAGCTTATATTTTTAACATGAGGTTTCCCATATATACACATGCTAGAAAGCATGTGATGAAAGTACAAATCAGGAAAAAAATTCTCCATACCATGCTTGAAGCTTCAAAGCACTTTTTTTCTGGGTAAGAAAAATGTATAAAAATAAAGAGATTCATGGATAGATATGAAAAAAAAAATTCTTGAAATTACTGTGCTTATGTACATCCCACAGCTGACGAGCAGGTGCTATTTATGCAGTTTGCACAGAAGCTTTTTAGTCAGTGCTTTGTGTATGACATATATGACCCCTACATGTTGTTGTTTTATTGGCATTTTACTCTGTTTCAACCTAATGAAATGAAAAGTGGGCCCTATGAGTTTAATTTCTTTTGTTTGATGTTTGGTTGAAGACAGAGGTTTTAAAATTTTGTTGCTGTCTCAGAGTTCATGCTACCAGATACCTTACTGCCAAATCTCTTCAAAGACGGTTCGTAGGTACCTAATGTCTTTTCACGCTAGCTGGTAACTCGGTACCTCACAGCTGCTCACTCACATCCCTCTTTTTCACACCCCATATGGGATGCGGAGGAGAATCAAAAGAATGTTATACCTGTAGGTTGAGATAAGAACAGTTTAAGAACTGAAGTGAAATATACTACTACTACCGCCAATGTAAATAACAGGGGGAGAGAATATAAAACTAAAAGGGGAAAGGGAAGAGAAAAATACCCAGCAAACACAAGTGACGCCAATACAATTGTTCACCATGTGCTGACTGGTACTCAGCCCAACCTGAGCAGTGGTAGCTCCTTTCTGGTAACTCCCCTCAGTTTATATACTGGGCATGACATGCTGTGGTATGGAATACCTCTTTGGCTAGTTTGGGTAAGGTGACCTGTCTCTGTTGCCTCCTGGCTTCTTGTGCCCCTCCTCACTGCCAGAGCACAAAAGACTGAAAAGTCCTTGATCTGCGCAAGTGCTACTGAGCAACTACTAAAACATCAGTGTGTATCAGACTAAAGCCCGAACACAGCACTGTATCATCTACTAGGAAGATAATTAACTTTATCCCAGCTGAAACCAGAACTCCTGAGTACAGGGGTTTTTGAATACCAGAGTAAGGATGTCAAGGAATTACTAACAGTAAGTACCTCTCGTTAATAAGCTTGGTGAGAACTAGCGTGACAAGGGTTGTGACAAATACCAAAGTTAAATGACTGAGCTGATGAAGTCTTAAAGAGGAATCATCATCAAAGGATATTGTCCTGTTTTTTAATGCAGATACTAAATTTGGTTTCTTTTATTTTGGTTTTGTTTATTTTTTTAATTTTCAAACAGAGTGGACGCTTTAAAATCCTCTGGATCCAAATATTCTCTTGTATGAGAATTGATAATGGGTATTTCAAGTTCTTCCACTAGAAGAATACTAGGCAAATAGTTCACCTTCAAGTTTTATTAGTATTAAGCTCCAAGTACAGGGAGTCTAATTTGCAGGTTTATCTCCCTGTAAGTCTGAAGTGGTGTAATGGAAAACACAAATGATATTATCTTTCAGAATAAAAATAAAGTTTTGATTTGTTTGGTTGTTGTATTTTATTTCTTTTTTTAATACTGTAGAATCATAGAATGTCTTGTGTTGGAAGGGTCCTTAAAAATAATTTAGTTCCATCACACACACACCCCCCCCCCCATGGACTGCAGCACTTTCCACTAGACCAGGTTGCTCAAAGACCCAAACAACCTAGTACTGACCCAGGGATGGGGCATCCACAGCTTCTATGGGCAACCTGTTCCACTATTTCACTTTCCTTACAGTAAATAAGTTCCTCCATATGTCTAATCTAAATCTACCCTCTTTCAGTTTGAAGCCATTACCCTTTGTTTTATCACTAAAGGACAGTGCTTAATCCTACCAATACAGGACTAAGGGAATGTGTTCTGACAATGCATAAATCATCAATTAATTGTATAAGAAAATAAATGGGGAAATAAAGTGAAACTGACCAAATCTCTTTAAATAAAGGCAGCAACTGATTTTTCTGACCTTTATTTACATTCATAATCTTTCTCTTCTTCACAGTAGTAGGACAGGAACAGTAACAGTAGGACAAATTAAAAAAAAGAAGAGAAACAAGAGGAGTAAACCTGCATGGAGACCTCATAGCAGCCTTCCAATATCTGAAAGGGGCCTACAAGTATGCTGGAGAAGAGACTCTTCATCAGGGACTGTAGTGATGGGACAAGGGGTAATGGCTTTGAATATAAACAAGGGAAGTCCAAGTTAGATATAAGGCAGACATTCTTTACTGTGAGGGTGGTGAGGCACTGGAACAGGTTGCCCAAAGCATTGGTAAATGCTTGATCCCTGGCAGTGTTTAAGGCAAGGTTGGAGAGAGCCTTGGGTGACATGGTCTAGTGTGAGGCATTCCTGCCCATCACAGAGCATTTAGACCTTGGTGATCTTAAGGTCTTTTCCAGCCCCAATGATTCTATGATTCTATGAAAACCACCATCACAGACTGTTAATATCAAAGACATCTATTTGTGTCTTTCCTCTTTTTTTGTTTCCTGTAAAGGAAACAAAACAATTTAAATGAAGAACTTAAAGTTATAAAACTTATTAAAGTCAATAAACTTCATTTTTATACACATTGTATTTATATTTGTATTTACAGAATTATATTTATATAATTATTACAAGTATATTTACAGCATATATAATTGTATATTTAATATATGTTATATATTATATATTTTAGATTGGATATAAGGCGGAAATTCTTTCCTGTTAGGGTGGTGAGACACTGGAATGGGTTGCCCAGGGAGGTTGTGAATGCTCCATCCCTGGCAGCGTTCAAGACCAGGTTGGAGAGAGCCTTGGGGGATATGGTTTAGTGTGAGGTGTCCCTGGCCATGGCAGGGGTGTTGGAACTAGATGATCTGAAGGTCCTTTCCAACCCTAACTATTCTATGATTCTATATAATATATGATATATACTATATATATGTATATGCTATATATGAAAATATACATAATATATAATAATATAAATATTTCATAATATAATTGAAACATGCATACTATAACTTATATGATTATATTTAACTCCATATCTAGAAATATGTTTATACATATAAATACATAAATTTTAATTTTTATTTATTAAAGAAAAAAATTACTAGATTTACTAAATTTGACAGATTTGAAAACAGATATTAATTAAAAGACTCAATTGAAAGACATGGAAACCCCTAGAGAATATTAGCCAAGATATTCAATGATTTAGATTTTTAAATTTGCATTTAAGAACATAAATAAATGCCTTGCATTTTCAAAACCACAGCTTACACTCAAGTCAGTTTAAAAAAAAATATCAGTAGTAATTTTAAGGATATAAAACTTGAAGGAATTGTAGGATTGATAATAGCAGTAGTTGACCAGCTGATATAGGAAGCAATATGATTGTTCTGTTGAAGGTTTATTGGTAAAGGAACATTATTGATCTCCATCACTTCAAATAAAGACAAATTGACCTTTACTTCTCAAAGCTGGAAACTATTAAAAAAAGGCTCTTGAAAGAATAAAAATTCCATCTATTTTTATTTGTGGGTCCTATGTGAAAAAGTACCTTTTAGAGAATGCAACTGGCAGGTAACATTTAGATAAAATATTTTGGATTATTTCTGCCAGATTCTAGTTGCATAAGTATTCTTTTAAAGGATTATGAACCATTCTTTAGAAAATATAGGCCGTGTTACTTAGTGAATGACATACATATCTGTCAGAGATACTGTTGCCTGATGATTTCAGGGAATCAGGAATTGATTTGAAAAAAACAACCAAACCATATTACTACTGATAATAAAGATATCCATGGTTTTATACAGCTGTATATTTTCCAGGGATGTTGGCCTCATCCAGTTACCTAATGCATAAAGTTATATATAAACAAGCATATGTATGCATAGCTGTCATGTGAAATATGTCTATGAGCATCTCAGGGAAGCCAAGCCTAACGAGTCTGTCAGCATCCAGTTATAGGGACCTTTCACTGAACAGTCCTGCTAGAGCAGAGGACAACTTAACTGACTTTTTCAGGGAAACATACCAACAACATAAGAGGGACCCCTCAGCAGATTTTCCCACTTCATTCAAATATGTTACCTGCTGTTGGTGACTGCTAGTGCCTATGAAGGACTAACAGTTTACAGAATAACACCCTTCATTAATATAAAATCGTGATAAAATTAGGTTCATGGATTGCCAGTGATAGGGACTGTCTGCAAAAACAAGCTTGAAGTGGTATATGACTGGACTATAACCACTAATAACTGCTAGCATGAATTAGTAATGTAGCATGCATAAGAAAATGTTCTTACTCAATAGGTGTCCCTGTGGGAGAGAAGACAGTTTCAGCCCAGCAACTGACCACAGAAGTTATAGGCCTTCCACATCTCTTCCCCTTTCTCATTCACTTTTGTATTTTAATCTCAGGGGGAGTTTGAGTGATTTTAGTCATACATTCTTCTTTTATTGATTGGTGTCTGCAATCATACATCTACAAGTGCAGAATGACTATAGATCAACGTTGTTAGAATTTTCAAAAACTCAGGCAAGGTGAAGGAAATAAGATAAATTTTTAACTGAAAGAAATCATTATAAATTAACAGGATAATGACAGAAGTAGCCAAAGCATTAGTATTGCTAATGTTCTAAAGCATTGTTCTATCATTTCTCATTACCCACCAAATACTTCACAAGGGTGGCATATTACAATTATCATTAAACATTTAACCTAAGTAATAGTAACTAAATTAATATAGAGGTGATTCAGGATGATGATGACATTCAAGTTCTCCCTTTAAATAGTACTGGTATCCTTACAAATAATAAAAGTCAGTCATAATTTGTATTTAACAAAAGCAGTCAATTAGGTGTTAGTTCGTTTAGGCACTGTAAAAAAGCTATGTCACTGTGGTATCAAACTTATTTATGTACACAGAACTGATTTATAGATATATTTAGAATATCCTTAATATTCATGGATACTATTAATTTATTAATTATATAATTATCTTTGTTGAACAGATTTCTAACAAAATGATGTTGACACTTGGGCAACATAACTGTGTGACAATTTAATAGAATACTGATACACTGTATGAGAATATATTTGGAAATGATCTTGCAATTTGTATTCATAAGTCAAATTAATTTGTACCTAAGTGGAATTTAGGCCTTATTCTTTTTAATTTTCAAGCTATTTTTTTATACCGTATGGGTTTGGCTTTAATATGAATCCAAACATAGAGATGGCAATGCAGAGTATTTACTGGGGGTGACACCGTGTCTAGATCTTGAAAGAACTTCTTTCCTGTTAGGGTGGTGAGGCACTAGAATGGGTTGCCCAGGGAGGCTGTGAATGTTCCATCCCTGGCAGTGTTCAAGACCAGGTTAGATGAGGCCTTGGATGATATGATTTAGCGTAAGGTGTCCCTGCCCACAGCAGGGGGGTTGGAACTAGATTATCTTAAGGTCCTTTCCAACCCTAACTATTCTATGATTCTATGATTCTGTAAGAGACACAGTGTCATGGAAATCTTGATTAGTTACAGGCTTTCAGGAATTTTTCTTGATCTCACTTCTATTTAAGTAATAAAATAAGGAAGTATTTCTATGGGAGCAAAAGAAACCTAAACTTGAACATGCTTTTTTTTTTCCCCACTAATTTCCATTGTTCTCTGGAAAGTTATTCTGATTGCATGACACTTTGCATATTGTTACCATGTCCACCTCCACTTCTCTTGTACACTCCAGTCAGTCTTTAAATTTTATAATATTTCAGAGAAATTCAATAGGTTTATTGGATTGGAATTCTGTGATAATATTTTTTTTGGCGACTTTTTAAAAAGTAATTAGGACACCATCCTCTAGTCAGATTTATGATATAGGAGCAGAGGATTTGCTTAGTTTTCCAGTAATTCTCAACAGCCTAAACAATTTTGGTTTTAATTATATTTTGAAGGATTATAGTTTCATTATAATACATAGCTAGGCCCTGCCAGATAAACCTCAGGTGTAAAGGGTAGGGCCAGATTCACACATGCTGTGCCTCACCTAAAAAGTCCACTGCACATGCTGGAAGGGTTTACTCACAATTGCAAAGCCCTGTAGCGACAGGGGAGGGACGAAACCGCAGGTGACAAGGTGCATTGGAAGCTGCAGATCCAACCTTGCATGTGGGCAGATCAGGACATTGGTCGCTCAAGATTGTCCCAGGAGATGACATTCCTGTTTGGAAATATCCTGAATGCCTAAGCAGCCTTTTTTTCCAAACAGATTTGCCTATCTCATATTGCCCTTAGTCATCATGCTTGTAGTAAGCGTGGGGAAACCCCTTCCCAAATCTTCTCTCATGAAGCCAAACTATCAATAATACTGAGCAATCAAACTGCTTTCAATGAAATTTCTAGCAGCATCTCCTTGTGTGATGAGAATTGGAAATGACAATTAGTCCAATTTTTGCACACTCTAAAGTGTTCTTTCAGAAATATCATAGCAAGAAAAAAATCTATTATTTCTAGTTTTGTTTCTTTTTGTAAAGAAATTGTAACAGTAATTTTCTGGATGTTTTACTATTTTATTTGTTGTCTCTGCTTCTATCAAAATATTTCCTGAGAAAATATTTCCTGAGAAATATTTTCATGAAGGAAAAAAAAAAAAAAAAAGACCTTTTAATAATCCAAATAAAGTTATATGATATATGCTTCCAAAATGGCAAATCATGCTTTGGATAATTCAGAAGTTAAGTAAAGATGAGAGTTTTAAGCAGGACTTGAAAAACAGTATGTTTTTCTTTTTTTTTGAACTGGCAGATATATGGCTAAAAAAGTATTCTAAGAAAAAAAAATGACAAAACCTCCACATTATAAGGTCTTTTTTTCTGGAAATAGTTATGAAGATATTAATGACTGACTTTACTGAAGAATTCTTCTGATTTCTCTTAATTTTTTTAGATATTACAGACATGCAAGTGCATATCCCCTTGCTGGCTTGACACCATTCATTGAGATGATGGAAGGATACCTACAATAAATATTTAGCTTTCATTTATAGTACAAGATGATATACTGTAAAGTGAGAGCAGGGTTTGTTAAACAACTTATATGGTAGTTTTCTTTGGGAAGAACAGAAGGAAGAACAGAAAGATAAAGAGGTGCAGTATCCTGGTAGGAAAGAAAATTGGAATGGGTGTAAGAGTAGTGTGAGGAGCAGGAGGTGGCTCTCTGATCTGAATGAATGCCTAAGGATCACTGAGGCAGGTGAGGTTACTGAGGGTTTTCAGAGACAGTGACTCCCATGGGAGCTGTAGGTCACTGTGAACAGTCTTGATAAGGGTGTTTCAAGTTGTGTCTCAGGATGAAACATTGCCTAGGGTAAAGAGAAGACAGTAGCTGAGCACTCAGGGAACAACTTGTTGAGATAGAGAGCTACAAAGAGCTTGTACCACCTTGCATTTTGCATTGTATTTTTATTTTCTATGTTAATGAGTAGTTTGTACCATTTTCTAACTAGCTTAATAAACATAGCACAGGTTCAGGGTAGAACACACTTAATAAGTCCTTCAAAAAAGAAACTAAATTAATAAAACCATAAAAAAATAATCTTCTCCAATACAGTTAAAATTAAGGAGGAAGCTTCCCAATAAAAAGTGAATAGTGTAGGTCTTAAATGGAGACCTAGTTAGAGAGTTGCTACTTTTAAGTATGTAGACTGAGTCTGAGGACTGAGGTATAAAGATTGTTTTAATTTGCCTCCTGAATATGAAGGCTATGCACTTTGGGAGTTAAGTAGGTGGTGCACTTGGAATATAGGAGAAAAGCTATTAGTCATGGGTACATATTGTTACAGTATAGCAGCGTTGTTCTGGAAATTTACCTCAGGATACTATACAGAAGGCTGAAGCCAAGGACCTTCATAATTTGAAATACTACCAGTTACACAAGATCTCTAGGATGTAGTTAGAGATCTAGAGTGTCAGGCATGTAAAGAGGTAATCATGCAAGGAGGAAAGATTCAGGCACGGCAGAAACTCTTGAGCCCCATGGAAAAATCTGATCTGGAAGGAAAGGTTACACCTTAACTTTAGTGGAACCAGACTGTTACAACTCAAAAAGGTCACAGGGAACTGTTGGTTGAGAAAAACTGACAGCCGCAGAAGAGAATCTGGTTTGAGTTGACAGCACTGAAGCCTATATGACTAATTTTTAATGTGTTTCTGAAAAGGCCATAAAGAAAATAAAATAATAGTTACAATAAATAAGTTAGACGAATTAGATACCTAAATGCCAGCTGACTGGGCCATGCAGTATTGAATGAGTGGGTGAAAGTAAAACTTCCTAGTCTTGAATTACATGAATTTTGGCATCCTAAAAATAAAATGGGACACTAGAGTGCTTGGTATCTAACAACAGACCTGATGGAAGAAGAGTAGTGAGTAGGATAGAGCTGGGCCTGGCAAGTACCTGTGCAGGAACAGTGAAACAGCACATACTGGGAGCAGCTTTTAATTGGAAGGATTACAAATTGTATTGCAGCATAAAGATGGTCTAACAAAAGAGAAACTCCTATTGTAAGATTAAAAATATAATAGCAAGACTGTAACACTGATCATTACTCAAGATTAAAATAGGGTACAGGAATAATTGACCAGATGGAAATTTGGAGTAAGGGGTATTAATAGTGATAGATTTTAGCTGTCTACAAAATCCAGGATCAACACCACATCAAAATGGGTGTAAAAATGTGGGATTTAATGACTGACTACAATCAAAGACACAGGACTGTTCTTTTTTCTTTTGATTGATACATGCGATCTAATGTGGGAGATTACAGGGAAACACGTCAGTACAGTTGAATGTGACACTATAGTAGAGTAAGTAGGCCAAACAAATGCAGCATACCTACATAAGCATGAATTACTGAAAACCAAAGCAAACAAGCTAAAAAAACCCACCATCCAAAAGGAAGCAGTTTAAAAATTGTCTTGGAGACTGTTACAAATGAATGTTTTACTAGAGCACCACATGCATTGAATGCCAAAATTCAAGGAGAAAACAAAGAAACTTTGGAATCAGAGAGGATTTGTTTGGCTTTTTTTTTTCCTCTAGTGTATTTTCCAGTAACTGCAGCTAGGCCTATAATGTACTTTTGTATTTATAGGATAAATTTAAAGAAATTGCTTTCCTTCAATTACTTAACTACACATCAAATTGTTCTCAACAGTTAAAATCTGTCTGAAGTGATTCAGTGTAGAGTAGGCCTATAGTATTATGTTGAGTACCCCTGCCTGTCTAGTTCAATGCCCTGAAGCACTTACTGAGCACTCTCCTTAAATCTTCAATCGGCACATCAGTTTATGGATGGGAACCAGGTGGTCTTGATTGCTACAATATTGTTGGTGGTGGCTGTCAGGCTGGCAATTGGTACCTGCTGTTCTTCAACCTGCAGCAACCCTACCATAAATAGATCCTCTGACAAACCAGGGAAGCTAGACACCTGTTTAATCTTCTTCCTTTTTAATGCAGCTGTAGCAAAATTTCCTGGATCCCTTTCATCCCCAGATACATTTAAGGTCAGATTGTAGGGAGATCTAGGTAACTTGATCTAGTTGAAGATGTCCCTACTCATTGCAAGGCGAGTAGGAGTGGCTGGACTACATGACCCATACCATTCTATGATTCTACGATTCCACAATTGCAGCTACTACGTTCATCTGGGTAGAGATTTAGTGAAAACCAGGTTTAGACGAACTGCATGAAAAGCATTAGCTGTCAATCATTTTCCTATTAGGCAACTCAGTCTGCTACCTTTTCCAAGCCACATCATCAATTTCATGATCACCATAAAATAAACTTGCCATGTCTTGTGCCTTGTTTTACATTGATAAATTACTTTATACAGGAAAGAAACAAAGAACACTTTTTTTTTTTTAAATAATCTTTAAAAATTCCAATATTCAAAGCCAAAATGCAGTGATTCATGCTTTTCCTAATAAGAAAGGACAGTTTACAAACAAACAAGTGTTATATTCTTGACGTACTCCAGTGCACTAAAAATCAGTCTGCAAGACTTTATGAATGCCATTGCCCATATGTAAGTGGTAAGTGATATAAATTTATTTTACCATTCTGATTTATAAAGCTAAAGTTACTGTGCTGTGTGGTATCTCTTAAGCACATGTTACTTTACTTAGCCTTTTCTTAGAGGAAATTCCAATGATACAAAGAATCATAAAATTGCTGTAGACTCTGACAGATATGTTAATAATTTTTTCAGAAGGCTATAGGTTTCTACAGGTTTCTTAATTAATTCCGTAAGGTTTTGGGGGAATTTTTTGTTGTTGTTGTTTTTTTGGGGGTTTTTTTGTTTTTTTTTAATTATTTTTGGGGGCTTTTTTGTTGTTTTTTTTTGTTTGTTTTAAAGAAAAATCTCAGGATGCAGCATGGTCTTTATAAATATTCTTGAGACTTTTCTTTCTGTAAGGAGGGGAGCAGAGAGTGACACCAGGCATAATTTTTCCTATTGTTAACATTTTCAGATTAAAAATTAGCACTCTAGAATGGTTTCAAATTAGATATTAAGAAAGTCCTTTAAAGCTCATGAAATCCAACAAGGTCAAATGCAAAGTCCAGCAACTATGTTAGGAAAGTCCTCAATATCAATACAGACTGGGGGATGAATGGGTTGAAACCTTACTGTTTAACTGTCCTGTCAACCAATTACAATATAAAAGAGCAGCATATTGTGATCTCTAGAATAAAAGAAGTAGCAGATTCATGGGAATTTATAAAAGGAATACTCTTGAGCAATGGGAAACAAGAAAAACACAAAGATATTAGTGTATATATATGTCCAGGGGAGATATATATATGTGTGTGTATCTATATCTATCTATCTATCTATCTATCTATCTATCTATCTATCTATCTATCTATCTATCTGCTTGTATATTTAAAGGACTTTTAATCTAATCCTTTTAGGGATTCATGTTTGTGGCATGTTGGAGAAATATTTGAGTGTTTTTCCCAAATGAAAATGTTAACATAGGTTTGGGTTTGTTTGAATAACATCAAGAATTAGTAATTATTTGGTGGCAGTGTTTTTCTGGGGAGGGGGCTGGTGGAGTACTTAATTGTTTTTTAAAACTTTGTTGTACCTTCAACATTTGCATTTTTATCTAATATACAGAATTAAAATATGTTTATGTTTTTGTGTAACATTATCCTTGGTAAAAATCATAGATGTTTATAGCATTGTCACTTCCCTTTCCATTTCCCTTTCCTTTTTCTTCTTTCCCTTTCTTTCCCAGAATCTAGAGTCAATGAATTTGATAGTTCAGGGTGAAACACATCATTAATGTCATACTGTCCTGGGTTCAGCAGTAGCAGTCATTTTTCTCCTTCTTAGTAACTGGTGCAGTGTTGTGTTTTTGACTTTCAGACTGAGAACAGCGCTGATAACACCGACGTTTTTAGTTGTTGCTCAGTAATATTTACGCTGATCAAGGACTTTCTGAGTCTCATGCTCTGCCAGGGAGGAGGGGAAGTCAAGAGGAAGCAGAGACAGGACACCTGACCCAAAGTAACAAAAGGGGTATTCCATACCACAGCATGTCGTGCCCACTATATAAATTGGCGGCAGTTACCCAGAAGGGCTAGATCACTGCTTGGTCGAGCTGGGTATCAGTTGGCGGGTGGTGAGCAGTTGTATTCTCTTCCCTTGTTATTTCCCTTATCATTATTATTATTGGTGGTAGCAGTAGTGGTTTGTGTTATACCTTAGTGTCCTGGGTTCAGCAGTAGCAGTCATGTTTTTTTTTTTTTTTTGTGGTAGCTGGTACAGTGCTGTGTTTTGACTTCCAGCCTGAGAACAGTGTTGGTGAAGTCGATGTTTTCAGTTGTTGTTAAGTGATGTTTACCCTGACCAAGGACTTTGTGAGGCTCATGCTCTGCCAGGGAGGAGGGGAAGCCGGGAGGAAGCAGAGATGGGGCTCCTGACCCGGGCTAGCCAGGGAGGTATTCCATACCACAGCACGTCATGGCCGGGGTGGGGGCTGACTGGGAGTTAGCCGGAAGGACAAGGGCTTCCGGGTGGGACTCGTTTTCTTGGTCGGTGGTATCGTATTCTCTTCCCTTGTTATTTTCCCTTATCATTGTTGTAGTTGATAGTAGCGGTGGTGATTTGTGTACAGTGGTTGCTGGACTGTTCTTGTCTCAACCCGTGGGAGTTGCACCTTTTTTTCGATCCTCCTCCCCGTTCCTCCGGTAGTGGGGGAGAGCCCCAGTGGGGGGGGGGACACGGACCTCGATTGTTGTCAGCTCGGCACCACTTACTGGGAGTGAGTGAACAAGTTACCTGACTGGGTTTAAACCACGACAGTTCTTTTTGGCGCCCAACGTGGGGCACGAGGGGTTGAGATAAGAACAGATCTGACTGGATTGATAGTCACTCGTCACAATGCTGATTTATTGGCTCTCAAGGTTGTTCCTCTTGATCTCACAGTTTCAGTATATAGTATCTTACGTCCATCCGGTATTTGCTGTATTAGTGTTTTTCAAGTGTGGGGCTTGGGCTAAGGTTTTTGTCCCATTGTACTTTATGGTAATGACTTGTAATACAATAGAATCATTGATCATGAAACTGATCTGGCTTATGTTCCCAGTGTGGTCACCACCTTTATACTTTGGGAGGTATATGATGGAGGTGCTTAGCAATTACACATCTTTTTTCTCCTTCTCAGGTGCTCAACCTGTGAAGGAGACATTCTTTTACCCCCCCAGTCGTCCCCCCAGACCATTTTCATTTGAGAGTTTTGAATTTTTTGAATGGCATTTTAATGCTGTTGAGACTTGTTTGCTGATGGTGATGGGAATCAGCATGCTAGCACGCATACAGAGTGTGTTTTGCCCACGACTGATTTCAAGAGTTAAGCAGAGTCAGGTTTGGGTCTTGTCTGGGGTCAAACGACGATGTAGGAGGACCGAGAGATTTTCCCTGAGGCTGGACAGCCATGAGTGGCAGGGTGTGTGGGATAGTATGGGCAAGTATCTAGGTCAGTGGGCCCCTCCAGTACTTTGGAATTTCACTACCGAACAACTGCAAAATCCAGAAGAATTAGTAAAACACTTAAATGAGGTGTGTGGTCATTCTGGCCATACCAGAGATGGACAAATCACGGCAACGTGCTGGGGCTTGGCCTATGCTTACAGGGCCTTGTTCAACACTATCCAGCACCTTCAAAAGGAAAAGAATGTCGGCGGATCTGAGGGCAAAGCAACAGTCACTACTCAAACTTTGGCTGCAATGAACTGCGCAGCTACCCCAGCGGCAAGTACAGCAGCTGCTCAAACTTCAACTGCAACAGACAGCGCGGTTACCCCAGCTCCAAGCACAGCAGCTACACCACCCCCAGCAACAAGTACAGTCGCTACTCAAACTTTGGCCTCAAAGAACAGAGCAGCTACCCCAGTGGCAAGTACAGCAGCTGCTCAAACTTCAACTGCAACAGACAGTGCGGTTACCCCAGCTCCAAGAACAGCAGCTACACCACCCCGGTAGAACTGTCGTGGTTTAAACCCAGTCAGGTAACTTGTTCACTCACTCCCAGTGAGTGGTGTCGAGCTGACAATAATCGAGGTCCGTGTCCCCCCCCCCCCCCCCCCCCGGGGTTCTCCCCCACTCCCAGAGGAACGGGGAGGAGGATCGAAAAAAAGGTGCAACTCCCACGGGTTGAGACAAGAACAGTCCAGCAACCAATGTACACAAATCACCACCGCTACTATCAACTACAACAATGATAAGGGAAAATAACAAGGGAAGAGAATACGATACCACCGGCCAAGAAAACGAGTTCCACCCGGAAGCCCTTGTCCTTCCGGCTAACTCCCAGTCAGCCCCCACCCCGGCCATGACGTGCTGTGGTATGGAATACCTCCCTGGCTAGCCCGGGTCAGGCGCCCCATCTCTGCTTCCTCCCGGCTTCCCCTCCTCCCTGGCAGAGCATGAGCCTCACAGAGTCCTTGGTCAGGGTAAACATCACTTAGCAACAACTGAAAACATCGACTTCACCAACACTGTTCTCAGGCTGGAAGTCAAAACACAGCACTGCACCAGCTACCACAAAGGAAAAAAAAAAAACATGACTGCTACTGCTGAACCCAGGACATTTAGTTACTGGAGTGTTCTTATCTCAGGCCGTGGTAGTTGCATTCTTTCGGTTCTCCTCCCCATCCCTCCAGGAGCAGGGGAAGGAAGGGGGGGGGGGGGAGGGAGCAGCTGCAAGGTTCTGGGTTACAGGCTGGGCTTAAATTATGACACAGGTACAGGTATGCATTGATTTATTTGAGCTTTTACAATACTGAATTCTTCATTTCCATATTTTGATTCATTTACTTCAAACTTCTTGCTTCATTTGTGCTTTAAATTCCATGAAGCTGAGTATGCTGTACCTGAAAGCTCCTTTTTAGAGCTAGATTCCATTCTAATAGGGGAATCATGGTTTCTTGTCCTCATATTAAAAAAAAATTCCAAATGAATTGATTGCAGGTGAAATGAACTGTAGACCTTTCAGTTCAGTATTGGAGTATTCAATCTCCTGTTTGAATGTAAAATAAATATAATTGGAGGAAAGATTTAGGTACAGAGATAGCTTTTTGGTCCTTGGCATTTGTTCAGGATTTTCCAGGTGTCACATTGACTGAATTAACCAAATTTAAACATGTTTGACTCAAAATATAGAACATTCTGTGCTCTTTCCTGTATTTTAGATATGTCAGGGAGGCAGAAGTTATTGTAGAAGATACGTCAGAGCACTTATACAATAGTTAATAGACATCTGTGTGAGTTTAAAGTACATTTTTGTAGAGCAGGTACAGTATTCTTTATAAAGAGGATTTTCAGTGGGAAGACAAGAACTGAGGTCATTTAAGACTTAGTATGAAGCCAGATATTTGTTTTGGTTCCATTTCAGTCTCTGAGGGGTATCAGATATTTTCTTCTGTTTTACAATGTACCATATGAAATGTCAGTACTATTTTGAAAGCCACCACTTACAGAGAGAAATTGGCAGGCATATATGTGTTAGCAGAACATAAACACTTGTTAAAACAAGATTAATTTTGCTTTTGGCTTCCTTGGATGTATCATCTCCAAGGATTTTTTTTTTCTTTTTTAATAGTTGGCCAGTATTTCCAGGCATAAAACAGCTTATCTAAACACTGCAAGTTTGAGAATCCTGATGTGACCCAACTGACCATGCATAAGTCATATGTTGAGAAGAACTGAACTCATTACATTCCTGTACAGCTGTTAAAGAACAACTGTGCAATAGCCATAAGTAATTAAATGCACTTACTGCACATTCATGCAGTAATATTGCATATATGGCTATATAAAAATAACACTCAAACAGTAGATTAGATGCTTGATGCAGTTGCCAGGCTTAGTGTCTTGGAACAAACTGCAAGAAATTCTGGGTAAAATACAGAACACTGATTCCTAATGAACTGCTCTGCTGCTAAAAATGTCTGGTTTACATGCTGACCAACTGATGCAGTGTTAAAAAGGCAAGCTTTCTTATGTGCATAAAAGGCTTTTCTTGTCTTAATTATTCTTACCGTGAAGCACCTTTTTCACAATAGTATAGAGAATGTATAGGTATGGAATAGGTATGTACATAGGCTCAACTTTATCTTTGACTGGCCTCACTACTCTCCAAATTTGAAATAATTAAAATTAGACTGTATGGGAAGTTCAGGCTGGCAGTCATAAAACAAAAATAGTATGTCTGCCTTGTGCATGACAACTAAGTAAATGACTAAACAGGTATGCCCTGACTGTGTAATGTGAATGTTGATTCAACTATAAAATATAAAAATCTACAAAATGTGGGGTGTTATGTTAATTTTCTTTGTTCACACACATCCTGAAAATTTCCAAAGTCTCAGGAGTAGATTTCATGCTTTGCATTTTATTCATGACCACTACTAATGAATAGAATGTACATACATCAACTGGAGAGCACTATTAATAAAAGAAATAAAACTGAGATTTAAACAAATTTTAAATAGAGATTGATTTTTTTTTTACTATCTAGATTCCTAAAAAACAAACAAACAAACAAAAAAACAAAACCCACAACAAAAAACAAACCAAAACAAAGCAAACTTGAGCAAATTGCAGCAGAGGGGAAAAATATAAAAGAATACCAGGCTTTTCATATAATTTATTTTTTTGAGAGTAAGAGGTGATTTTTTTCAGCACAGTCAGATGGCATGTACTATGCATTACTGTATTTCCTTTACTGTTTTTCAAAAGAAAAGAGTGTTTTTTGTTTCCTTCAAGCAGTTTTGAAAGAAACAATCCTGAAAGGTTCCAAATAGGAATCAAATACATAGCACATTGTGGCTTAAAGCACATTTTGTCTTCATAAGTTAAGAAGGCCTTTGCATTCCTTGTTAGTTTCAGAATGAAACAGAGTCACAGGTCAGGAAATAGGTCACCCTAATGAATAAAAATAAAAAGTGTAGATCACCTCACAAGTTATTGTATTTCTGTGTGGAATACTGATTTATCTTTATATCTTGTTTCTATTGAGAACTTTTATCCTGTGAAGCTGTGTTTGTAATGTAAAAATTGCTTGCTGTTTTGTTTTATCTCTTTCCTGTAGAACTTTCTCCTCTCTTATCCTGCCATATAATTTTAAAGGTGGCTGTACTCTGCATGGTGGAATTTACACTCAGAATGACTTTTAAATTTTAGAAAAAATGTTGCTTATTTTTATATGCATGTTTATTTACATAATAAATATGAATAAATTATAGAATAAATAGACATATTTTCACACATTTGTTTTTATACTGCATATTTACTTTTTCTCTGGTCATTAAAGAACATTTAACAGGAATGTTTCCTGCCAAAGGAAGTTGATAATCTGAGAAGAAATTGCCTACATATAATATGTTCTTCATTCTGAGGGTGGTGAGACACTGGCAAAGGTTGTCCAGCAAAGCTGTGGCTGCTCCATCCCTGGAAGTATTCAAGGCCAGGTTTGAATTTAATAGTTCATTATTTAGCACAAGATTATGTCCTGGCACATTCTCTTTACCATTATTTCCTCCTTATCATCATGATCACTGGCTATGAGGTTTATTGGACAAGCTTGTCCAAATAACTTTGTATGTTTCTTGGCCATCAACATTGTAATCCTATAGAATATTTGATAATTTTTTTTTCCTGAACTCACCTCTGTATTTTTTAGAATAACCACATAGTAATTCAATATTATAAAGCTACTTAATTTTCATTCAAGTTACTTATCAAAGAAAGAGGAAATAATAAAATAAAAAAAAAAAGAGAGAATGTTGGCATTAGAATGGTGCTAGAAGACAGATTGAGAAATCCCTCTTTTTTTTTTTTTTAAGGCACTATGAATTCATGAAAAAAGTTTTTGTTACATTTATCTAAAGTCTTCTTTCCTTAATGTGCTTCAAATTAAGAAGAATTAAATTCATCTCAATGGTTGTCCTTTAATTTGTAAACATATTGGAACATTTCCGCTTTTGGCATACTTAAATTCAACATTTTTATTTTCTCAGACATCAGAGGGGCAGTAAAATCAGGGCTGCAATGACTGCTTTTGTAGTTAGACTGGAAGAACACATAGATTTTAAAAGATTTGACATTTTAGAATGCTAAATCACCTTGTGTTTTATTTATATAAACATTTATTTATATAAACATTTTATACTATATGTCGATTTTTTCAATGAAATATAAAAAACAATCTTATGTAGAGACACCAACACAGATAAAATTTAAAAAAAAAGAAAAAAAAGTTAAAAGTAAAATAAAAATAAAGAATTCTTTGTTTAAAGATGTATAGATATGACATAACAGTTTATCCTATACTGTACAAGTCAACAGTGTTTTTCATTGCTTCATTTAAATTCATGTTCTGTAACTCTGTTAATCATGGAATGAAGCAAAAATAAGATGGGTTCACTGCCTATCTATATACTTATAAAGTCATACTCATATCCTGGCATAAATCCTTGGATTGTAACATTTTAAAGGTCACCGTGGGAGTGTCACTTCACTGTGAATGGTACTTGCATATTCTGAAGTACATCTGTTTCTATAGTTTAATTCATTAAAAGGACTCAAAATAAGTCTGTAGATCTTTTAGAAGTGTAAAAGAGTTGTTATGTTGGCCTTTGCTTTTAACCTGATCCAACTGCAAAGCCAGTCAGCTGAGAACTGGTTTAATGCTCTTAGCAGGAGAGGGGTGGATTTGAGGATACTGTCTTTACTGGCTTCATTGTTTTAAGGGAATATTGTAAAACAGACAAATCCCAGATAAATAAAACCAGAAATTAGTGACTTATTCTAAACTTCATGGCTGTTAATGTTAATTGGTCATTAATGTCACTAAGATGTTACTTCATGAGCTTGAAAACATGTCTTGAGAGAGATCAGTGATGGCTGCCTTTTAACTTGCAAGCTTTTCCAGCCCCAGTAAAATCACTGCTATGTGTTTTGCAGTCACCCTGCTGTACTACTGCAAGTGAGAGTACAGACACAATAAGGGGAGCATGCGTTTTTTTGAGTCATATACGCTGAAAGAATTTATTTGCTAATGTCAAGTAGCAGTCACATAATTTATCTGACACTGCCACTTGATGTGTCAGTGTCAGCTGTTGTCATGGCCACATATCAGAGAGATACAGAAGGCCTCTTTTAGATTTCTTCCATTGATTAGACTAAGCCCTTTCAAATGAAGTTGTAGAAGCCTGAATTAAAATTCTAAGCAGCTACCACTCCTTATTCATACTCACACTTGTAATACTGTTCTGGTTTTGGCTGAACTTTCTGACTTGCAAAGGGGAAGACATCCACATTATTATCCTCAATAATAATGATTAAAATCAAAAGGAACTCAAATAGATTTTTTCAGACTTGGTCCTTTTTTGGAAGGATCAAATATACCGTGCAGAAACATTTTGCAATAAGCTAGAAAGATATAGTAAGATGGACATAGACAGAAGCATATTGAAAAATATATTACCAAAGCAGATATTTCAGAATGCTGTTTTGCCTTTGTGGAACTCTTTATGAGTGTCAGGATGTGTGAGTGAGAGAATTAGAGGAACAGTTTGGGCAGGGGTGTACTTACTTGTGTACCTCATATTTTAAGTTAAAATTTGATCCGGCAGTTTCTTATCACATTTGCCAGAATTTAATAGCATGTGTTGCTCTAAAAATACAGTTTTCTGGATTAAATTAGTACATTTTAACATCCTGCAAGACTTACAAAGCTTCCTAATAATCCTGAAAATTCTCACTAATCATTCAGCACCCTCTAAGTAACTAGATACCTTGACTGCTGTAGGCTACTTGCTATGGTGAAAGCCCAGCTTTAAATCTGCTTCAGCTGCAGCTGTAAGCATTTGCACCACTGTGGATCATAGCATCACTATGTTAACCACTCATTAGAAGAAAAAATCTCCACAGGCTAATTTTTATAACATAACTCTGGCTTGCCCACCTTCTCACATGAACTCTGAAGCACAGACATTCTCTGCAAAATGTGTTCTTTGCGATGTTGTTTGGAAGTGTTCCCATTCTTGCATCAGATGAAGGATTTTAGATACAGCAATTCTTCATAGCATAATTTTGGTTTATCAGCATGCAGTATCTAACTCTACTTTATAGTGAGTAAAACAGTCTGATCATGCATTTGAAAACTGGTGTCCAAATACTTGAAGCAACCACTTATTTTGATAATCCTCACTTTTGAATATATCATTTTGACACCCAACATGATATTCTCAGTATCGAGATACTTTTATAGTCTTCTAACCAAGTCTGGAAACAAAAAGAATTCTGAGATAAAAACTTGGTGAATTTTTTGGTATAAGTGATTTGTTTTTATTAATTTGTTCTCAGAAATAGCTGACACACTTTAGGCAGAAACACCACAAAATACAATACAAGTCAGGGAGGCAAATAGGATATTACATTGTTACAAATAGGATATTACATTGTTAAGATTCAGATTCCCTCCCACCCACCGTCCACCCCCCCCTTTTTTTTTTTTTTTTTTTTTTTTTTTTTTTTTTTTTACATTTGCTAAGCTATTAGCAGCTGCAAAACAGGGGAGGAGGCAGGTTCAGGAAACTCCAGGATCATGCTCTTTTCATAGACCAAAGAAATTCTCCGTGACCAATTTCCTCAAGCTTGAGTATGTCACGCAAATGATAAAGAAAATGTTATTAAAAAAAGAGAAACATTTAGTAACTATAGACTGCCATCATAGAATATTTACCCCCTCAACATATAAGAATTTCCTCACAAAGTTATAGTTGCTCAAGTTGTAAAATTAGCAATATTAATTTCTGATCTGCTGTCACGTTCAGTTGTATATTTCTTCGCATTAAGGAGTAAAAAGAAGGAACTTCATTCCACTATAAATAATACAATCCCACCTGTTAAATATGATTCACATAGTCTGCTTTCGTGACCACTTTCCCATCTTGAACAGTTTTGAAGCATGACATTCATATGTGTTGTAAAGATATTTAGATGAAATTTAGATATATTATTGTTTTTTGTTTTTTTTTGTAGTCTGTAGTAATGAATTCATGGCTAACAGCTACTGACTGGCAAAGTCAGTAGTAATTTACAAAAGCAGGTGTAGTATCCAAAAATTTATCGAACAGTCTAATGTTGCAGTTCCTTAGGACACATATAAAAAGAATATTTATGATGTGGAATTGAAATGGGATGTTTTATCATGACTGAAAGTAGCTATCAATATGTCTCAGCAATAAGAAGTTTTGAATATAAATGCTGTTTTATTTCTCTTAATTGTCTGAAGTTAAGGAGTGTAAATTTAGACCATTCTTGCTTTCCCACATGCTTCATAACAATTGTTTCAATCTTCAGATCTTCACATCTATTTATGTGACTTTTTTGATGCATATTTTTGAAAAATTGTGGGGTCACATCTTTGTCTTGCCTGTTATTTTTCTTGCTATTTATTAATCACAGAAATGCTTTCTCCTGGTAATCAGTGGTAAATAAATTATGAGTAAAAAGATTTATTAGAGGTTGTGATTAAAAATGCAGGTCTGTTTGCTTTGTGATGATTTATTTATGATATGTTAGAGCCTAGTTGCAAGAGTAGAAGTTAGGTTCTACTGTTTCGCACGCATTCTGTAGTAGTCCAGGCACAATGTTATGGAATGCTGCAAAAGCAGAAGCAAGGATATAAAGATGGTTTACATGATGCATGATACACAATAAACAGTAACTAAAATGTGAAAGTAGATCCATAGATTAACCAGAACAAATCAGTAGCTACTATACCAACACTGTGCCCCTTCCTAAGTCTATTGCTATTCATTTAAAAAATATAAAATCCCACCCCCCAACCACCCTAGTCTTCATTTTATGTCAGATCAAACAATCTTTCTTTGTTTTTTTTTATAAGAAAGAAAATTCTCTTTTCTCTTATTTGTTTATTTTAGTAAGTTTTGCTGCCGGTATACTGACATTTACAGGTGTGTGGAGAGAGCAAGAGCAAAAGATTTCTTCATAGCCTTTTGAATAAGCATAACTTCCCCCAAGGAAACGTTCAGATATATATGTTCATTGTGGGCAAAGCTGCTTATTAAATCTACTGTTTTGTACTGTGGTTTCATTTCTTTGTTTGTTTATTATGTACTTTTGAACTGAACAAAAAATCTTTAGTGTTGTCTGCCTGTATAACCTTAATCTGAGTTTAACGAGGGAGAGGATTTCTTTTCCACTTCTTGAACATCTATTATGTTTAAACATCAAAATATTTCTAACTTTATTATTTTAAACTTTCATTTGTAAAAGTTTATTAATTGTTTTTATTACTGCTATTTATATTCTTAGAATCATTTATGTAGGAAAAGGTCTTTAAGATCATTGAGTCCAACAATTAACCTAGCACTACCAAGTTTACCACTAAACCATGTCCCTAAGTGTCACATCTACAGGTCTTTTAAATAACTCGAAGGATGGTGACCCAACCACTTCCCTGCAGAGCCTGTTACAGTGCTAGACTATCCTTTTGGTGGAGAAAGGTTTCCAATGCCCGATATAAACCTCCCCTCTTGCAACTTGAGGCTATTACCTCTCATCTTATTGCTTGTTAACTTGGGAGAAGGGACCAACACCCACCTCACTACAACCTCCTTTCAGGTAGTTGTAGAGAGAGATAAGGTCTCCCCTGAGCTTCCTTTACTAAAGGCTAAACAAGTCCAGTTACCTTATCCTCTCCTCACAGGACTTGTGCCCTAGAACCTTCACCAATTTGTTGCTTTTCTTTTGACATGCTCTAGCACCTCAATATCTTTCTTCTAGTGAGGGCCCAGAACTGAACACAGTATTTGAGGTGCAGCTTCACCAGTACTGGGTACAGGGGGATAATCACTTCCCTGGCCCTGCTGGCCACACTATTTCTGATGCAAGCCAGGATGCTGTTGGCCTTCTTGGACACCTGCACACACTAGTGTCTCGTATTCAGCTGGCTGTTGACCAGCACCCCAGCTTCTTTTTCTATGAGGTAAATTGACAGCCTCTTGTCCCTAAACCTGTAGCTTTGCATGGGGTTTTTGTGACTCAGGTGCAGGACCCAGCACTTTACCTTGTTGAATCTCATACAGCTGGTCTTGGCCCATTTATTCAGCCTGTCCAGATCCCTCTGTAGACCTTTCCTACCCTCAAGCAGGTTAATAAACCTGCACAATTTTGTATCATCCACAAACTAACTGAGAGGTCCCATCATCCATATCACTGATAAAGATATTGAGCAAAAGTGGCCCCAGTACTGAACCCTGAGGAACATCACCTGTTATCTGCCACCAACTGGATATCACTTCATTCATCACAACTCTTTGGTTAAAGCCACCCAGCCAGCTTTTACCCATTGAAGTATCCACCCATCCAAGGCATGGTTGGCCAGTTTCTCCAGAATTCAGTGGGAAATAGTGTCACAAGCTTTACTAAAGTCTAGATGGATAACATCCACAGCCTTATCCACTAAGCACGTCACCTTGTCATAGGAGATCAGATTATCAAGCAGGACCTGTCTTTCATATACCTGTGCTAACCAGATCACCTAGTTGTCCTCCATGTGCCGTGTGATGGCACTCAAAATGATCTGCTCCATAACTTTCCCTGCACCGAGATCATATTAGAAGAGAACCTTTAAAATATACATATATATGTTTTAAAAAGTATGTAGTTAAAGTCACCAATTCTTGAAAGACTTATATATACAAAAAAAAAAAAAATCATTAATGTGATTAATAACATTAACTTGAATGATATTACTGAGATTTAAAGCAATATAACCTAGAGGAGAATTGGCCCCACATGACTTCTAAATAAACAATGTTCAATTAAATGAATTGATGACTAATGAATGTGCAATTTAATTAAATAAGCATCAGTATAAAATATTATGGCTTTAGAATTCTCCAGCTCTGTTCAGGATGAATTCTCAAAAATTCTTATAGGGGTTTTAATTCAGTCTGGCCCCTATCCCTTCAAAATCTCTTCAAAAGCTGAGACACTGTTCCCTTTTTCATTTTTCATAGTTTGCACCTTTGAAAAAATGGTTAATCTACGTTTATATTCTGAACAAACAGGTTGATCATGTACTTTGATTCCCTTAGAATAATGTAATTTCACAAAATCTATGATTCACTTAAAATAGGATTAATAAATTGTATAAATTGAAAATTACCCAGCCCAGAATCACATGCATGTATGATTCAAAATAAAGGAACACATCTGTCACTAGCAGAAATTAGAATCTAAACTGTGATTTTGGATTTCAGATTGAATTCTAATCTCTATAATAGAATAGAAAAAATATAATAATTTGACTCTTCCTCATCTTTCCTTATAGGAAGATTTCTTTTGGGGTTGGTTTACTAGTGATCAAGTTATTGATAAACTGCACAAAAAAAAAAAATATTACTGGCAAGGTCAAGGTTAATAGCTGATCCCTTTGATTTCAATGGGATTTTGTCCTAAAATTCTGTGCAGGCAGGACATTACTGTGAAGTTGTTACGTAGATATTAGCTCAGGACCAAACATACTAAATTGAAAAATACTAGACTATTTTCTCAGCTAGAACAAATGGCTATTTACTACTTAATGAAGCTTAGCTAATAGTGATAGGGGCATAATTAAGAACTGGAACCATTTTAAGCATAAAATATTTATACAAAACTATTTCAATAAGTCTTTCTGCTACTGCTACATATGTTTTTATAGAGTCCAGAGAGATTCATTGCTTCTTTCCAGCATTTTCTGCCCTTTTCTTGTATTTTTAAAGGCTGCCCTGGACATTATACACTTTGGAAGCATTGCAATGCAAATTTTCTCTTTTTACCCCACTGTATATGCAGGTATACATTAAAGCACTCGGGTCATGGCAATCTCAGGCACAGATACAAGTTGAGTGGAGAAGAGATTCAGAACAGCCCTGGGGAGAAGGACTTGGGGGTGTTGGTCAATGAGAAAATGAACATGAGCCAGCTTCAGTATGCGCTCACAGCCCAGAAAGCCAACTGTATTCTGGACTGCATCAAAAGAACTATGACCAGGAGGTTGAAGGAGATGATCTTGCTCCTCTACTCTGCTCTCATGAGACCCCACTTGGAGTATTGTGTGCAGTTCTGGTGTCTTCAACATAAGATGGATATGGAACTGTTTGAGTGAGTCCCACAAGGCTGATAAGGGGGCTGGAGCACCTCTGTATGAAGACAGGCTGAGAAAGTTGGGGCTGTTCAGCCTTGAGAAGAGAAGGCTGCATGTTTTTATTACTGTAGCTTTCCAGTATCTGAAACCTTCTAGTATCTGAAGGGGGCCTATAAGGGTTCTGAAGAGGGAATCTCAGGGACCGTAGTGATAGGACAAGGGGTAATGGGTTAATACTCAAACAGGGAAAGTTCAAGTTACATATCAGAAAAAAAATTTTTACTGTGAGAGTGGGGAAGCACAGGGGAGTCCTTGTCAGCTCTGTGTGTATGTGTTTGTAGTTGGGGGCTGTATGTGCTGGTGTGAGCAACTGGGAAGACTAGGATCCAGGAGCAGCTGCTGGGCGGGGTGCAGGTCTGAAACAGGCTGTCGAAGGACTCAACTTATACATACATGTGTGTAAATATATTATTCATGAACACTCATCTTGCTTAGCCAGAAAGGGGAGGATGAAGCTGTTGCTGTTTATGTTCATGTGAGTGCTCTGAGTCTGTGTGTGTGATCCATGTGGCTGGCTGTGATCCATGTGGCTAGCTGTGTATACATGTATACATGTAGTACATATGTGTGCTTTGTGTGTATATGCCCTCTGGGAACTTCATCTTTCCCTTTGGTTGGACTTAGGCACATGGAACTGCACGACCCTAGCTAGGTTGGATCTGACATAAAACTCTAACAGTTTTTCTAACACCAAGTCTAGTTACAGATTAGGTACTGAAATTTTTTAACAGAAGTGTTTTCTGGTTATAGTGATAAAGTTAGTAAGTCTGTTTTAAGCTTTCTAAAGAAAATATTTTTTTACAGAATACTGAAAGGAAAATACAGAATCCAGATTGTTTATGGTATTCCCCATTCCATGTAGAGCTGAATTTTTCTCTTATCTCTGTGCAAATGCTATTTGATTTCTGTTGTATATTTTGTTCTCCTTCACTTTAGTTGGATACACTAATATGTAGTTATCTAAACATATGTATATAGATTTACATTTATAAATATGGGTATGTAAACTATGTTATCAGGTGAATAAAGTTGTCTCTTTGGTACAGACTGTGTACACTGTTCTTTTTGTCCTTAACTCATAAACTGTGGTTTCTGGCTAAAAAACCTTTCTTTGCCTGTCATCGTATACTTAAAATTTACTTATTCAACTGCATATTTTCAAACAATGCTGTTCACTTATATTCTCTCATTAATATTTGTCTCCTTAGTCCCTTGACCCAAATTGCTAATTTATTTTTGACACACTGTGATTTCTGTCCTTTTGCTCTGTGAGAAGTCTGACTTGCTTGAACTTACCATGCAGGCTGTTAGATGTTTTGTTGTGCCTTTGACTAAAGTGACTTTACAGGCTCTGTGTAGTTTAGTGCTGCTTTAGAGAACACACTTTTTTTTTTCTGTGCAGTTGTTCCTCTAGCTGTCATTCATTCTGTGTCCGAGATATCTGCCTTTTAACTAACACAATTAGTTTTTATTAGTTGCACTCTCTCCTTGCTAGGCTGTCTCCAGAAAGCAAACTGCTTTCTTTAGCTCTTTCAATAATAGCATCATGCTGCAGAGGACTGAGAATGTGAAAGCCTTTACCTCAGAATTTCCTTTTTTTTTCAGATGTGCTCTTAGATTTTTTTAGGTACATTTTTAAAAGCATAATTGTGCCAACAGATATGGCAGTATACATTTTAGTCATCTGGCGAGGGTAAACACATTATTGTAGAACACAAGTATGTCAGTTCTCCTTCAAGTGTCATCTTATTGTGAATCTAGTTATTACTGACGCTTAAACTGACTTGACCAACACCTCTCAGTCTGATGAAAAATCCAGAAATCGAAGACAGTGAAGAAAAACTAATGTGATTACATACAAGAGATTCTGAGGATGCCTTAGGCCATGATGGTAGAACTAGAATTCATACAATATTTTTGCTGAAGGAATTGATAGTTCATATACTGGCTTATTTAATCTCATCTCATTTATAGTTTTTTTAACATGTTAACCAGCATTTTGTATTAAATATTGTGCTTATGAAAGAGATTATTTGGTTATACAGTTGTAAACAAAATTAAGACAACTTTGGGAATGATGGTGGTGAGAAGTACAAAGGAAAGTAAAAGCTAGTAACACTAGAAGATTAAACCTTTTATTAAGGAATTTAATTTCTGAGATAGAGAAAAATTGGAAAAGAAGATGAGGGAGGAAGAATTGTAAGAGTGATCACTGACAGCAGGAAGCAATTGGTGAGAGCTAGGAGAGGAACATGAAGTAAGTAGAAATAAAAATGGATTGTATAAAGAAGAAATAAATGTCAGTAACAATAGAAGTAAGATATAAAATTGAGTCTAGAACAAGCTAGAATAGGTAAAGTTAAGCTATACTGTGTTAACCAGCATACATCATATGTCGCAATACTTACGTATTTGTTTGTTCAACACCGTTCACAGCTTTGAACTTGAGCTAGGCTAAATACCTCTGTTTTCTGTTTGTGTATATTTATTTATTATAATTCTCAGTGATAGTTGCATATTTGTTTTACATAATCATAGTAATTCTCAGATTCCATTATTGGTGGTTTAGTGCTGACAAGATGATAATCTGATAAAAATGAATGTGTAGAATAGAATAGTTCAGCTGGATGGGACCTGCAGCGGTCATCTAGTCCAACTTCTTGACCAGTTCTTCACTGACCAAAAATTAAAGCATGCTATCAAGAGTATTGTTCAAATGCCTCTTTTTAAGGCAGACAGGCATGGGGCATTGACTACCTCTCAAGGAAGCCTGTTTCAGCCTTTGACCACCCTCTCAGTAAAGAAATGTTTCTTAATGTCAAGTCTGAACATCCCTTTGCTCAGTCTCAAACCATTTCCACACATTCTGTTGCAGGTTACCAGAGATAAAATCAGCACCTTCCTCTCCACATCCCTCCTCAGTGTTCTTTTCTCCAAACTAGACAAGCCTAGTGTCAACTGCATTTCATAGGACATGACTTCCAGCCCGTTCACGATCTTTACTGCCCTTATCTGGATGCACTCAAGGACCTTCACACCCCTAAATTGCAGAACTGTACATAATACTCTAGGTGAGGTCGGACCAATGCCAAATATAGAGGGATATCCATCTCTTTTGACCAGCTGGTTGTATTACTGCAGCATGCATTTTATCTTCTTGGCTGCCAGGGCACACTGCTGACTCACATTGAGTGAGTCATCTACACTGACCTACACATCTTGACACATCTAAAGTCATTTACTTACACTGAGTGTAGATTATGTGGTTACTCTTAGGTGCACAAAGTACACAAATTCTTTTTTAAAGCCACTCAAGATTTCTAAAGGAAAATTTTTTATTTATCATATTATCAATGTTTAAGTTATGGAAATTACTTAAAGTTCATGGTAGAATTTAGATCAAATATTTAACTCAAATCCCTATCTTGAATAGCTTGAGTTGTATGACAGGTCTGCATCCCTCCTTTTGGATTGATTTCTGAAACTTTTAGGCAGTTAAGGATGAACTGCATACATATCAGGTATTTTAAAGAAGAATAATTTATACAAAAGGACAAAGACACAGGTTGAGACAGGGAATATTAATTTTCATAATTTACTATTACCTTTCCAACAATGGAATTTTCTGCTGGGCATGATTTCCACATATGCTACTGGTGCTAACATTCCTTGTAAATAATGAATCCCTGTATAATACAAAATATGTATTCCTAAGATCTGATGGCTAGTTACAACAAAGTTACTGGTTATAGCATGCTAGATGTAGCACTGTAGACAGATGGTAATGTATGGGTTTCTATTGTAAAGGACAGATTTCTTGTAAAGAAATTATCTACTAGTTTCTATTCCAAATAATCTTTTAAAATACAAAATTAAAATATAATTTCTATTTCACAAAGTTTACAGTAAGAATGACAGTATCATATTTCTGATTAATAATTTTCTTGCTGTGCAATATATTGAAAGAAAATTTTATGCATCAACATATAAAACTTATACAAAATAAAATAAGTCTTTGCAAAAAACAATTTCTTACTAATTTAACAGTAATTTTTTAACATAAACTGCATTTTATGAAATGTTTTAAAGGTTTTGGTACATAAAATATTGTATTAGAAATAATTATCTTGGAGGAATTTATAGCCTTTACCTTTAGTAATCTTTATCAAGACTTCCAAAACAAGGTGCTCATGCATTTGGAGTAGAGGATTAAACAAAGGTGAGAAAAATATTTATTGCCTGAGTTACCCAGGAGCTAAGGTTTCTCTCTGAAAAGAAAATGAGCGCAAAGTGTCACTAAATGTCACTACCAGGTTTTTCTTGAAAAATACCCAAACTTATCCACTAATTAACTGCTTGAACCAAATAAGTCAATTGTATATAAAAGCATTTTCTCAAATAATGTGTGAATCAGAGGTGAAAACAATGCTCATATTGATCTTTGGAAAGATTTCTTAATGGTGTTTTAGGTTACATTTTCTGCTACAGAAATTTGAATGAAATCTTATTATTAATTAAAAAAATGGTATTTTGAATATTATCAGGAACTTGGCAAATAGGTATGCCTAGGTCATACATAAAAGCAATGGAGTCTTATATAGTCTAGCAGCGTAACTTTGGTAATCTACCTCAGAACATCCAAACTGCTCCAAATTTTGCTTGAGATAACAAGACATGTAGGATAATTACAAAATAAGAAATAAGCTGAATGACTTTTAAACATGATATGATTTTAACACAACCCTAAGAAGTTTATATTCACCAATATACATGACACCTCTTTTTCCCTTTTTTCACATCCCATAAATTTCTTTCTTGCATTTGAGATTTACTAGGAGCTCCCTGATCGTCCATGTAGGTCTCTGTGAGAAAGACCACTGCCCACTGTCTGAGAGATGGGTGGGAGAACCCTGACTATAAATATGGATATACTTTGTTCGAGATCCCCAGAGAGAAATTAAGGGGGATCAAGTCAAGTACCGTACAAGGTCAAGTACCGTACTTATTCAGTTTGTTTATTATAAAAAGATGAAAAGGTGATTAATATAAAAAAGATATTGATAGTACAGATCAGAAAAAAGCATAAAAATTAAGCAAGAATTCAGAGATAGTCACCATCGTGGATCCAGTGGTGTCCCAAGGGTCCGTAATCATTGCTGTCTTTGGTGGTGATGTCCCCCAGGGTCCATAGTTGTCATCGAAGCTGGGTGTTCACACCAACAATTGTCTTTTTCCCCTTTTATTATGTGTTGGGGGGAGTACCCTGTTCTTAATGTCACCTCCTGCACATTCCTGGTGGATCACATGCATCCAGTTTTTCTGTTGCAGCCAGCTTTTCGACTGCACATGTCTGTCAACAATCCTTGAGATAATTGACAGCAATTCCTCACACCAATCCTTGCGTTAATGGAGAAGTCTTATCTCAGCTTGTCCCACCTCTCTCTCAGACAATGTGTCAGCTCCTCCTACCCATCTCTCAGACAATGGATGGTGGAGTCCCACCTCAGCTTCTCATACCCACCTGGACCTCAGCTTCTCATACCAATGTTTGAGACAATGGAAGGTGGTGTCTGATTTCAGTTCAGTCTCTCACAGTCTCCTTCCCGCTTTGCCTGATTTCTTCATCATGTGGATACACTGGTCTTGAGCTTGGAAGAAGTGGTGATTAAATACAGACCACCTCTCCTGACATCCTTCCCTTACCTTCTAGAGCTCTATCCCATGGGATTCCTCTAAGTAGGTCTTTGAAGAAGCCAAAGTTATTTACAGAAGTTTAAGATTCTAGTCCTGTTTATTGTTTTTCTTCCCCCATGCCAGTTCTTGAGTTCCACTATCTCATGATCACTACCACCAAAGCTGCCCACAACCTTTATGTCTTCAACTAGTCCCTTCTAGTTTACTAGTACAAAGTCCAGAAACACATATTTCCCCATTGGCCTTTCCTCCACTTGCATCAAAATGTTATCTTCAATGATCTGCAGGAACTTCCTGTACTGTGTGTACCAGATATCAGGGTGATTAAAGTCCCCAGGGAGAATGAGGGCCTTGTGACCATGAGGTTATTTCCAGCTGCCCATAGAAAGCCTCATCAACTTCCTCCTCATGATCAGGTGCCCTACAGTAAACACCTACATCAGTGTCATTTATATTAGCCAGTCCCTAAATTCTCACCAATAAACTCTCAATTTGTTCATCTGTCTCTGATTAGGCTATTTGAGCATCTAATTATAGTGAAACATAATTGGCTATACCTAATTGCACAAGTGCAGCCAATAATATTGCACACTCAGGTGCTTCCCCTCTCTTATATGTCCTCCCACCATACTATGAAAACAATTGCTATGGTTGCCATTTCAAAATGATGACATGGTGAATCAGAATATATTCACAAATAGCAATAGGAGGAATTATGTTAATTGGGGTTTTACAGCGCAGAATAAGAAATGTAACACCTGCTTCCAGAAATTCCCTATTTCCCTCTGCATTCCACCACCTACCCCTATCTATCAAGATCTATGTCAGAGGACTTGCACTACTAAATACATAAATATTTTCTGAGTAGAGTCCCCTGGTGAGGGGCAACTAGCTTCTATTGCAAGGTGGGAGTTTTGCAGAAGGAAATACACAGTACCCAGTGACATAGCTTTTTATCCCAGTTGCCACAATAGTACTTCCAAGTTTCTCACAGAAAAATGTGAAGATATATAGCTATACCTGTGGCTTTTGTGAGGTTGGCTTTGAGGTGTGAGGTAAAACGTTTTTCTTTTCAGGGGTGGTTATTAAAGGGATATTGTGCAGAAGAGTGGAAAATAAGGTAATTATTAAAACAAAATGAAATACCAAATTGCTTCCAAAAACTAAGAATACCAAGAGGTCTTTTTATGTTTTTTAAGATGCAAATCATTGAATCATCTTTCTTATTTAAAGATAAATCATCAAAAAAATTAATATAGAATTTATGTGTTGCAATTTTTTTTTAATAACAAAGCTAGAGGTTGCATAATTTGAAAATTACCCTTGCCCTAAAAACATCTTCCTTAAACGACTTATAAAGTGACCTAGCCTAAGATAGGTTGCTGTCCAGATCTGCAACAGATTGAATTGATAAGTGTATTTATACTGACCATGTAGGATTAAATCAAGTTTCAGAAGCTGGAGAATTTAAATTTAGGAATTTCTGTACTTCTGTACTTTCTCAGCATACGAAGTTCTTCTTAGAGAGGAAAAGCCTGTGGGGGCACAGAAAAATCTTGAGCCAAGTAAATTAAAATTGTATGTGAATTGCCTTTTTGCTCTGTGGAAGAAGATCTGCTCTTCTTTGTGTGATCCTGAAGAGAGCAATGGTGCTACTACATAACCTTTCCTTTTATATGATTTTGTAGGCATCAGATATCAATATAAAAAGAAAAAAAAGCTTTTTTAGGCATCATGCTTGTAGAGATCTTCCCTGCTGTAAAATTCTGACAGGCTGAACAGTCACGAGGTAAGCTGTCATTCTCTATTCTTTTAATTGTTTGAAAACATCACTCTGAAACACCATACTGCAATATTATCCAGCAAACTTATTTCCCTCTGTGTACAATGAGAGACAGAAAGTAAGAATGTGATCTGTAAGTAGAAACATTAGTGGGTCAAATTTGACTAAACTTGTATTGGCCTTGTTTGGTAGTTTTGAGTGGAATCAAAAATGTTAGAAGAAGAAAATGAAGGTCTAAAAATCTCTATAAAAACAAAATGAAGGAAAGCACAACAAAAAATTGGTTTAGATCTTCAAAAGTAACCTGAAATAATCTTCTATCTCTATAGTAGAGAATAGAGCAATATAACTGGGAAGGAATGTTTAATAGTGTCCTTGGAACTACTCAGGTGAGTTCTGATTAAATACAGTAAATCAAAGCTTTAAATTTGCTTCAGTGTGAAACTGAATTTAATGCTGAGATCATAAAACAAGCCTTTCTAATAGCATCAGATAATCGGTAAGTTACTTTCTATTTCTAGAATGATAAACTTTCTATCAATATTGGAGAACTTCTTAGTTATGTGTAAGCTAGCATGTTCTTTTGTTTAATGCTTTATTAAATTATTAAAAAATTACTTTACTTTTCCTCATTTCTGCATGACTGTAATTTCAGTATGATACATCTAGTGAAATTTCAGTATGATACATCTAGTGAAACTGTGATGAATCTATATGCCGATAATCTTCAGAGTTCAAGATTAACATGTTACTCTTCAGAAAGGAGGCTCTTTTTTTTTAGACTAGAAGCTGACTTTCTGCTCATGAAAAAAAGAAAAGCAATTTTCAGAATGGAGTGGTTTATTTTTCCATTTGTCTCACTTGAGAGACCTCATAAATACTGATGTCCTGGGGCTATAAACAGCTTTCAGCCCATGCAGCCAGCTCCCATTGGCATCCCAGGCATTTTACTTGTGGTCAAGGGCAATGTATGACCAGTCATCTCACACACCATTATTCTCCTGAAGAAATAAAGCAAAGAGAACTAATTTTAAAAAATCAGATTGCAGGTTTCTATCATTACTTTCTGAGTTTTATATATTTAAAGTAGCAAATTAAGTGCATGCTAAGGTTTTGACAGCCACTATAAACCTTTCATATTACTCTTGTCTGACAAATAAAAAGGTCATAAAATAGGATCAGCCTTAATCTCTTCCGTGCCAAAAAGTTTGACATGACCCTCACACCTTAAGCTTTATCAGCCCCAGCTCCAATTGCACACAGCTGATCCATTAATCAAATTTACTGTTGTCTGTTCTCACCCATGACTTCTGTTAAAAACTGCTGGCAAGAAAGTATCACTGATTCTTAAAGCCTTATTCAGGTATTTAAAATGGTATTTCTTTTAGCTGTGAAATAAATGATAACATATGCTCTTCCTTTCTTTGGCTGTTTCTCCAGGAATCTCTCTGCTCTATAATTTCTACCCAGAAGGTAAAAAAAAAAAACAAACCAACTACTGATAGATTTTCTTTCAAGATTAACAAAATTCCTTGTCTTTGTAAAGTTCCAAAGCTGGTAGATATATACAAGTCATAACATATTACCACCTTCCATGAGCGGTCGTGGTCCAAGGAAATTTCCAGGCAATTTGGAACTAGTTCTGATATCTCTAAAAGATTCTTTTTTTTCCATAAATTTGAAAATATTTTTGCATTTTCACCAGCCTTGATATTCTTCAAAATACCCATTTAAAAACTAGTTCTCAAACACAAACGCAGTTACTTATTTGGTAAATTGATTGTAGCAATGTGTGTATAGGAAATCAGTAAATATATCTTACATAATAATTTAGGTATAAATAAATAAATATGTTTATTTCTGTGAAGATATGCTTTCTGTCACCTTTGATTAGTAGGACATTTTCATTTATTTTTCCTCAAAACTTTTATAAGAATTTTAGTGGACTAAGAAGAGGCTGAATATTTCAGTCTTTGGAATACCAAAAAATCGTAAGTTTTTTTACCTGCTGAACCTGCTGAACCTATTTTTAGTCATTTTTACAAATACAGTGCCTTAAGGTGTTATTGTAGTTCATGGGAAATTCAATTACAACATGCATAACCAGCTTTTAGGTACTTAATCCAGAAAGTTTTAAGTTATAGCAATGCTAACAAAAGCTATGTGTAAAGCTTTGAGTGGTAAGGTACACTGACGTAAATTCACTGACACTTTCTACACAAGACTTGAACAATCTTTCAAATTTCCTCTTGCAACTCTGGAACCTTAGAGGAATGGCGTTTCACACCACAGCTCACACAGTTGGTAAGGAACACTGCTTCTTTGTGCCAGGACATTATCATCTCACTGTCTGAAAGAACACAAATCATAGCTGTTACAATAGTACTAAGCAAAGAGAAAAAGCTTCTTTTGATCTCAAATGGGGGAACTGAATGGGAAATCATCCCAAATACACTATTCTTTGACAAATGTGGTGGAAAAAAATATGTTAAAAGAAAAAACCAGTAGTGCAACTGTTGCAAGCCACCTTTGCTGGTGTATAGAAACGGATCCTTTTAAAAAGAAACCAAAAGGCTATATTCCAAAAACATGTTTCTTCCTGTTTCTTCAAGAGGACATCCATATAAGTTGCTGTTTCGCATAGTTTTATATGGTTTGTAAACACTTATTTATTTTCTTTAAAGTTACTGGAATGACTTCTATTGTTGCAAGTTTTCCACCTGGTAGTGTAAAGGTTGATGAAAAGCAAAGAGAATATTTTTTTAGATGTTCAAATGGTTTTGTTAAGAATAAATTCTTTTTAGTGTACTACATGTTCTCTAGAAAAAAACAAACAGCAAAACCAAAAGTATCATGAAGTGCCTAGGTGTAAAATACAAAAGGGTCTAATAACATGTTTCAGTTACTAAATCCAAATTGGGAAGCCCACACAACTTTGAAACCTGGCCTTTCCAACAGCATGGTGGTGTAAACAATTAATATAAAATGCATTGCTCCAGTATATTCTGTCCTGCCACAATCTTTCCTATTTTTTTTTTTTTTTGCTCAGTGACTGCTATTAGTTACCAAAAAATAAATTTGAAAGCTGTTTTATTTCAAATACCAAACCTTGGAGATCTAAAAGTAGTTTTAATTCCCCTAGAGAAAAAGATTTAGAACAGATTGATAACACTAAAAAAAAAAAAAAAAAAAAGCATAAGAAAGTCAGTGTGAGCTTTCTTGTGTTATGATAAGGTGGAATTTAGCCTGTGACAGCTCTGATCCATTGGTAATTCTCCTTTTAAGTATGTGCTGACTCTGAAGGTGTCATTTGTGGGAGATGTTTTGTTTGTACTTGTTATGGACACATTTTTCTAGTAGGAACTCGTATGACAGCAGGAAACTTATTATTAGGAATGTGTTAAAACCAAAGTGTCTGCTGTTTCTTTTTACTATCAGCAGGCAAATATTCCTTCCCTAAGTGTGACATATTTACTGGGAACCAAATTATTTAACTAGCATCCAGTAAACTTCCAGCAACGGTGCCTGACTGAAATCTGAAAAACACACATACACACACGCAAACCCAAACCCAAAAACCAAAACAAGAACAACAACAAAGAAAAAAAAAGGAAACAGAAAAGGAAACCAAACCAAACCAAACAAAACAACCAAACCTACACAAAAAGAGACAAACCAAAAGAATATGCAAAGAAAAAGCTGGCATGTTTTTATGGTTTGGTTTTCTTTTTTGTTTTTTGGGTTCTTGTTTTTGTTTTTTTTGTTAACAGAAAATATCACTAAAGATTTGGATGTTATACCTGGGTAATAGTAAAGGCCAAAGAAACTTTCTTAATGTTTAGCTATAATAGAAAACATTTGCCTTATCAATGGTTTTTGCTGCATTTCAGCAGAAATTAGTATCAAAGATTATATTCTTCTAAAAGCAGAGCACTGGCTCTGACACCATGAGTGTGGGTTCTGCATTGTGCTCCAGACTCTGGCTCTGATTCTCCTTAGTCAATTTTCTGTAGCCCGGGAGAGTGGAAAAGTCTTAAATCAAAACCAGAAAATAGAAGATATAATAGACATACTAAAAGATTCTGCATCATCTAGTAGGAAGCTTTAATACTTAATAAACTAAAAAAGTAGTACTGTGGATGCTGTAGTTGCCTTGTATTTAGAGCATTATAGGTTCGTTCACCTTAAAGGAGAAATATTATTTGCAAAAATCAGCTATTTTCTTTGTTTAGGAAGGAAAATCACTGAAATATATGTGAATAGAGTGGAAACAAAGGTAAAAAGGCCGTTTTCATGCTCAAAAATCCCAAGACTTGCTTGTCAAAAATGTCAGATTCTGAAAACTCTGCCTTTTGTCTACACTTAAACCACTGTTTTACTTGCCTTTCTTGCCATCTGTTGGCTTTCAGATCCTTCTGGACTGAGGGTAAACAACAATACTACTTAAGCTGTTTTTTCCATATTTTCAGTGTTTCTTCTTGCCCCTTTTCTGTTTTGCCAAAAGCAACTCTTTGTGTAGCTTTTCAGTAAATGAGATGAAGACTGGCTTAAAAGTAGCTGGAAAAATATTGACAATCTCTGGGTAAATTTCTTGGTTATTTAAAGATGAAAGCTCCTCAAAAGTGACACTGAAAAAATAAAGGATTAAAGTAAACAGTATTAATATTACCAATATTAGGCAGGAGTTTTCTTCAACAGCCAAAGCACTTAGGCAAATGAAAGTGTGAGGGTTAATGTGGATCGCAGCTACCATGTTCACAAAAAATTTTATTCTGTTTAATAAAACTGTTTGCCTACTTTGAATATATAGCTTGCAAAAAAATTAATTCACCCTGCTGCTACACTCATGTCCTGCTTTTGGCTGAGATAGAATTAATTTTCTTCCTAGTAGCTGGTACACTGCCGTGTTTTGGATTTAGTATGAGAATATTGCGGCTAACAGGATGTTTTTAGCTGTTGCTATATTAACCAGTTTTGAGATTCTCGTGCCCTGTTAGTAAGAATGTTGGAGGGGTAGGAAAAGTTGGTTGGAGACACAGCCAGGACAGCTGACCCAACCTGGCCAAAGGGATATTCCATACCACATGAGGTCATGTTCTGTTATATAAAACGGGGAGAGCTGGCACTGGGCAGGGCATGCAATAGCTGCTCAGAGACTGTTTGCATATCTTTCAGTGGGTCATGATAAATCGTATCATGCATCAATTGGATTTTACCCTGGGTTTTGTTTCTGTTTCTGTTATCTCCCTTTTCATTATGATCATTATAAGCAGTAGTACTGGTATTATATTTTACTTAATTTCCTTTATTACAGTTATTAAACAGCTCTTAAACCACCTTTTTCCAATTCTCCTCCCCATTCCACCGCGGGGTCAAGTGAGCAGACAGCTGCATGATACTTAGTTGCCAGCTAGGGTTAAACCACCATAATTCATCTCTGGTTTCCCTTGCTTTCTGTCTTTCCAGGCCATTTCTGAATACTCCAGTACTTAACATACATTTGGGGTTCATTGAAAAATCAAAAGCTCTGCTTTCTCAACTCACCTTTCGCTTTGATCAGGTTACAGGAAATTTCAACGGTGAAATAAGTTTCAAGCAAATGTTTTATTTTTCTCCTTGATGTTCACTCATTTCAGCATATTGAAGACAATAAGCAGTATAACCTTAGCCACACAGAATTATGGTGGACTGTACAAATGGTAGAACATGGAAAGTCTTATCCTCAAGTATCTTGAGTAAACAGGAACTGCTGAGGGACTCCATGGGGTGAAAAGAGGATTAGAGAATGAAGTAATCATAAGCTGGTGACTGGAAACCAACAAATTCAGAAACTGTTTCATTAGTTCTTCCTTTTCAATTCAACATTAAAACAAAATAGGGCAAATAAAAATAAGATTATCTTTTCTAAACTAACTTGATTTGTACTAAACGTTAGAATCTTTCGTGGATTCACAAATGTGTTTGAACATAGCTCTGGGTGTTTGTGGCCCACATTGTACTTATTATGGAAACGTAGGTTACCACAGAAACCAGATTCAGGCCAAAAGAAGGAAAACACATATCATCCTTATTAAGTGTTCCAAGCACTTAAAACCATATAAAATTCTTAAAAAAAAAGAATTTTTAGAAACCTAAGCATTCCACACAAACATGTTTACACACAAGCACAGCTTGAAGCATGCAGTTTTATATTGATACTGACCTGCTATCACTGCAACAAAACACAGAGGATGTGAAAGAAAACAAGTATGGAAACACAACTGCTGGTTTGGAATAATAAATGAAAACAAAAATCTGATAAGAGAACTGCAAATATTCTTTTTAATTGTGTCAATTAATTTCTCAACAACATCTGAAAAGCAGTCTGAGTAATGTACATAATTACCTGATAGAATTAAAACCATTGTCTAATTGTATGAATAATACTCTTTAAAAATCAATCCTAACTTGTGTATAAAATCATCTGAAAGATTGGATTAGTCCACGGAATTTCTTAAAGCAAAGAATACATTGTTTAGGGTGAAGAAAAACTGTTGAACTACAGCCATAACTGAAAATACATCTTCACAAGCATTAAAAAACATGCTTTCAATACAGATTCTTAATACTCACAGAAAATAGTATTCTACATCTTTTTAATACTATTTTATCAAAATTTCAGATGTGACAATACTGTAAAAATTAGTTTAACAGAAATAATACTAGTAATTTATATAGTTCCTCTAATGTTTAGTTTATAAAGAAAAAAGAAGACTAAAAGGGGTGTGTGGAAATCCTCTATTATCAAATGCCACTGTGAAGAAATGATTTTAGGACTAACAAGCAGAATTACATAAAGCAAACTTGATAAAAATAAGAGATACTAGTTACTTTGATGATCATTAGTAAATAAATAGTGGAATGGACTGCTTGTTAGTTATTAATGTACTGTACCTTTTTTGTTTCATTGCCCCAAAAGTGAATATACCAACTAAAGTGGATGCATTTCTTGGTTTGATTGCAGCCAGAATCAAATCCAGCCAGAAGAAAATGGCTAAAACAACCAATAAAAGGCAATACAGTCAAGGAAGTTTATGATACATAAAAATTTTTGACACTTAGGAAGACAAGAATCAGTAACTCTAGAAAAAAATAAGTAATAACATTCAGAAAAGCAATAAATCTGAAAATGGTGAGGTGTCCAAGAAACAATCCTAAAGAAAAAAAAAAAAAAGAATTAAAAGAAACAGAACTTTTAAAAAACAGCTATGAAGTTACATGCAAATTATCCAGTGATCTACATTACAAGGAGAAAATTTGTATTTGTGTGTTGTTTTTTAACAGAACTATTACCTTCTCTTCTCTTTTAAAGCCTGTCTCACCTTTCCTTTTACTGGATAAAAGACTGGAAATTTCTGTTGTCACCATTATTAGAAGGCTTTATATATCAGTTAGGAAAGTAACTGCTTAAATAGATTACTGTAATTACTTAATTCTATTCTACATCCGTTTTTGTTGACCAGCTAACTGCATAGGTATTGTATATACTCAGCTATATTAAATATTCCTCATTATAGTTTTACTCACTATAGTTAGGCCTGGGCTGTAGTAGGAAAAATGGGCTTGATATCTTTTGATTTTCAGCTTTTTTAAAATTATTTTTAAATTATTAAGATTTAGAATGGTAACTGTTATCTTATTACTTAAATATATGAATTAGCCAGTTATTTAATATCCTGTCATATAAATACTACTTTACTCAAATACTTTATTTAGCTAATGTCAGGTGTGCTTACACAGTAGATTTTCTCCATACTTTAGTCCATAGATGGATAGAGCAGGCAGATAGCTGACTAAGAACTTGATCTTTCACCCAGGTATGTCAAAGGATATGTTAATTTTATTTAAGGACTTAGATTAACACCTCTAACATCATTGGAAACATTCATATGGCAAAAGAATGCCAGTCCATGATTGATGAACACAGTGTGTGGAAGGAAACAGGCATTCAAAGAGTGCCATGGACAACAATGAAGAACTCTTCTACATGGCTGAAAAACTAACCTTCTAACTGATCATCAGTGCATTTGGAAGTCCTCTTTCGTAATTATTACCGCATATATCTTTCTTACTTTCTGTAAGTTTAAAAAAAAATCTGACTTCTATCCTTCAATCTTTGTGGGTTTTTTTAGGTTCCAGGATTCAACCAACTGACAAGTAATTCTCATTCTGGCTGCCAGTAGTGCAAAGCTGTAATTCTTAAGGTATCTGTTCCCCAAAGATAACGATACTGTGCAGAAACTACACCTAATTATACATTAAAAGTATTGATCTAAATATATATAGCAATGCACTTAAAGCTATACTTGGAGTTCACTTCCAGTAAAGGAAGAAAGGAAGAACAGGTGCTTCCTTATAGAACAGTTAACATAAATTATCTTGAATCATGGTTTTCGCAATGGAGTGACAAATTTACTTGCTGAGTCTCCCTTTAGTGCCATGCCAACAAAGTTCATAGCCATACAGTATGAATTCAAGTCTTCAAGAATAATTATTGTGTGAAAAAAATCACAGTCTCTACAAGATCTGTGTTGGTGTTGGAGAAGTAACGGCCAACACACTGAGTAGTGAGAAGCAAGCATCAGACAATGGAAAGTGTAATGACATCTTTCTCTGCCCCTTCTTCCTCCAACCCAGACCACGCACAGGAAGCAAATAAGGTACTTACAATAACATTATTTCATATCATTTGATTATTTTGCAGTATTCTGTACTAATCTGAAAGTTTATTTTTTAACCCCAAGTGCCTATTAAGAAATAATTTTGTTCCACGTTTAAGAAAATGCGTCAGAAATTTATTGCGATGATAGATGGAGAAAGTTAAGTACAGTGGAATTATAATGTATATTGTAAGTTTTGAAAACCTTGAAAGCTTCACTACCCAAAGGTCTTCCTGTGTGAATGTAACTGCAGAAGAAAAAAAAAAAAAATCACAGTTAAGATTAGGGTTTGCCTTTTGTCTTTTTTTTTCTGAAAAATAAACAATGGGCCTCAACTTAGTCACTGTGATGCTTTAGTTTCATTACTTTTTAATATTTTATCCATAATAAAACTTAAGTCAAACATGCTAAAGTTTACAATGTTTCATTATGCTTATAATCATATAAATATTGAGTATTCAGAGACAGAAAATAAGCAAAACCAACTAGTTTTATGACTAAGAGTATAAGCTGACAGAGGAGAGATTTACATTCAAATTCTTGCTCTAAAGAACACTTAGGCATTTGATCTTAAGTATGTCAGCACAAACATAGATGCTACTTCTCCCAAATCAAAGCCGTAACTGTTGGAAAAGTCATGCTTATGCATGTTCTTTTTCTTCTTCCAATTAACATTTAATTATTTTATGCAAATTAAAACTCCTGAGGATAGAAGAAGATACATTTGTTTATTCAGCATTCCCTTTAGCCTATGAGGTAGCACGGGTAATGGCTAATTACTAATAAAGACTAATACAAGTGAAGTGAGAGAGGAAAATGCATCATACATGAGTACTTTTAAAGTGAATTACTAAATCACAAAGCCTGCATTTCTAACAGTTTCACCTCTTTATACAGGGACATACCAGCAAAAATCTCCTAACTGCATAATAAATCTAAAGCCTGGTATCAACTGTGAAATAGTTGATACCTTGATGCCCAGAGCAAAGACTGTTAGGCCTATCCTGCAGTACACATTCTATTGCTGAACAGCAGGTAATGTAAAAATTACTAGCACATGGCTGGCAGGAATTTCTCTTTATAAGCACAAAATTTTGTTTGCATAACGTAACACCAAAAGACCAACTGCAATGGGCTAAAAGTACATTTAAAAAAATTGTCTTAAATTTTGGTGGGTTTGTTGGCTTTGGTTGGTTTGTGGGTTTTTTTCTTTTTGTTTTTCTTTTTAATCTTTGTTTTGGTTTTGTTTGGGTTTGGGTTTTTTTGTGTGTGTGGTTTGGGTTGTGGGGTTTTGTTGTTTTTTTTATTTGTTTGGTTTTTGGTTGGTTAGTTTTTGTTTGTTTGTCTTTGTTTTGCTTTGTTTTTCCATATGCCTGTATAAGTCTAACTCTGGAATTCCAGTCCTGAAAATACTTATAAATTTAAATGAATGAGAGTAAAAATGTAATCATACTTAAGCCTTATGGGCTTGATGCTATACAATGTTACATTTCCAAGCAGTGATGCATAGAGATGGATTTAAATCCTTCATCCTCAGTAGAAAGGCTGGACCAAACATAGCTTTTAAATCACCTCAGCCAAATTATGTCAGTGAACAGGCTGAAATGGAGCTAATCACTAACTTAAAAACCATAGTAAAGGGCCTATAAATTCCAACTCTATTTAATTTTCCATTCATTTTCCCAGCTTTTTCTTTTTATCCTGAGGATTTTTCCCATCAATTTTCTTTTTATATGAATAGGTATGTAAATTATTCAGAAAATATCTGGGGACAAAATGTTTTAAATAAGGTATATAAAGCAGTTCTTTATTTAATATACCTGAAATTAAGTCAGTTTTTTCAGTTCACCTCCTTCACCAAAGTTTTGAGGAATTTTAAAGGCTTAGTGGAAAATGAAGCACAATTTGTTTAGGAGACGAGTCTTCAAAGTAATTCAGTAATGACCATAATTCAGTATTAGACCATACTTAGAACATGATTTCAGTCTTCTAAAAAACCCCATCATTTATGCAGTCATTACATGACAGTTACTTTTACAGAGTGTTAAGTATTATCATGCAGATAAATGATTATTTTTTTTTTAATAAAACATTTCAAGATACAAAATTATAATAGGTCTGTTATCAGAAAAGCTGTTACATGTTTACTACTGTACCTAAAGCATATCTTACTTTATTTAGAGTCAGGTCTCAAAGTTCAAATATATTTCACAATGCAATCATGATTTCATAAAATATTATGAATCATATGTGAAAATGTCATCTCTGAAACACAGATGTTTATGTGTATGTGTGTATGCGTATACACATTATAAATTAAATCGATCACATTTATTCTTAGAACACATTTTTTACATGTTTATTATAAATAGAAATATAGTTGCTTCCCCTTGAGAACTTTTGGGTGCAAATTAAAGGTTTAAATTAAAAACAAAAGATCCAATGAATAAGAGATGCAGTTCATAGATAATCGAATTCAGTTTCACTGTGTTTAAAGTTTGCCTTCACCAAAACTTTTACCACTGAAAATGTTCTGAAAATGTACTGAAGCATCAATATAACACTTGGAATGTAATAACTTTTCTTGCCATTTAAATCAAAATGTGTATTTCTGTAACACTGTCCACATTTTTTTCCTGAAGAGGTGCTTCAGAAGACTTTGGATTTATACGTGATAAGGTAGTTACATGTTTTGTAAACCAAATATCATTATATCCCTGATGTTTTTAATAATAGTAGTATCACAGTATCACAGTATGCTAGAGATTGGAAGGGACCTCGAAAGATCATCTAGTCCAATCCCCCTGCCGGAGCAGGAACACCTAGATAATGTTACACAGGAATGTGTGCAGGCGGGTTTTGAATGTCTCCAGGGAAGGAGACTCCACAACCTCCCTGGGCAGCCTGTTCCAGTGTTCCGTCACCCTCACTGAGAAGAAGTTTCTTCTCAAGTTTAAGTGGAACCTCTTGTGTTCCAGTTTGTACCCGTTACGCCTTGTCCTATCATTGTTTGCCACTGAGTAGAGACTGGCTCCATCCTCGTGACACTCCCCCTTTAAATATTTATATACACTAATAAGGTCACACCTCAGTCTCCTTTTCTCTAAACTATACAGACCCAGCTCCCTCAGTCTTTCCTCATAAGGAAGATGCTCCACTCCCTTAATCTGCCATGTATTTGAAAAAGCTCTTTTTGCTGTCCTTGACCCTTCTCGCTAGGTTTAATTCTAAGGAGGCCTTAGTCATCCTAGCTGCCTTCCTACATCCTCTAGCAGCAGCCTTATATTCCTCCCAAGTGGCCAGCCCCTCCTTCCATGACCTGTAAACTCTCCTCTTCCACTTGAGCATACCCAGCAATTCCCCATTTAGCCACGCAGGTCTCTTGGCCCTCTTCCTTGACTTCCTATGTGTCGGGATGCTCCGATCTTGAGCTCGGAAAAAGCAATCCTTGAATGCCAACCAACTATTTTGGGCCCCTTTACCTTCAAGCAGCCTTGCCCATGGGATTTCCCCTAGCAATTCCTTGAAAAGGCCAAAGTTTGCCCTGCTAAAGTCCAGGGTTGCAATTCTACTTGCTATTCTACTAGTCCTACCACACAAGATCCTGAATTCCACCATCTCGTGGTCACTGCAACCAAGGCAGCCCTCAACCCTTACTGCTTCAACCAGACCCTCCTTGTTAGCGAGGATGAGATCCAGCAGCGCTCCTCTCCTGGTTGGCTCATCCACCATTTGCAGGAGGAAGTTATCATCCATACACTGGAGGAACCTCCTGGACTGTGGCTGGGTTGCTGAGTGGTCCTTCCAGCAAACATCAGGGAAGTTAAAATCCCCCAAGACAACCACGGCCTGTGACTGTGAGGCCGCTCTCAGCTGCCTGTAGAAGACCTCGTCAACTTCCTCACCCTGATCTGGTGGTCTGTAACAGACACCTACAACAGTATACCACCTGCCAGCCTGCCCCTTAATTCTCACCCACAGACTCTCAACTCGCTTGTCATCTGCCCCTGGACAGAACTTGGTGCATTGTAGTTGCTCCCGCACATAAAGAGCAACCCCATCACCCCGCCTAGATGGCCTGTCTTTCCTGAAAAGGACATAGCCCTCCATGACTATATTCCAGTCATTTGAGCTGTCCCACCACATCTCTGTAACTGCCACCAGATCATAGTCTCCTGACTTAACACAGGTTTCTAACTCCTCCTGCTTATTTCCCATGCTGCGCGCATTGCTGTACAGACATTCCAGGGAGTGAGCTGAGTACACCGATTTCACCCTAGGATTATAGGAGGCCTCCCAGTCTTCATTAATTCTGGAGCGCTGCCCCACTGGGGCAAGCCCAGCTACAGTCCCATCCCCCTTTGAATCTAGTTTAAAGCTCTCCAAATGAGCCCTGCTAATTCGTGCCTGTCCTGGGTTCAGCAGTAGCAGTCATGTTTCTCCTCCTTGGTAGCTGGTGCAGTGCAGTGTTTTGACTTTCGGCTCGGGAACAGAGCTGATAGAGATGTTTTGGTTTGGCCAAGGACTTTGTGAGCCTCATGCTCTGCCAGGGGGGAGGGGAAGCCGGGAGGAAGCAGAGACAGGACACCTGACCCAAACTGACCAAAGAGGTATTCCATACCACAGCACGTCATGCCCAGGACGTAACTGGGAGTTAGCCGGAAGGGCTGGGAGACTGCAGGGTTGGAGGAGGTATCGGTCGGAGCTTGGTCGGGCTTGGGGGGTGAGTTATCGGTCAGCGGGTGGTGAGGTGTTGTATTCTGTTCCCTTGTTATTTCCTTTATCATTATTATCATTGGTGGTAGCAGTAGTGATTTGTGTTATACCTTAGTTACTAAACTGTTCTTATCTCAACCCGTGGGAGTTGCATTCTTTTGATTCTCCTCTCCGTCCCTCCGAGAGCAGGGGGAGGGCACGAAAGGGGGGGGAAGTGAGCGAACGAGTTACCTGACTGGGTTTAAACCACGACAGTGCCCCAGCATCCTTTTGCCTCTGTGAGATAAACCTTTCCCACTTGTCATTGTCCAGACTGGTGCCCTATAAAACCAGCCGTTATCAAAGAATCCAAAGCCCTGCCTGTAGCACCAGTCTCAAAGCCAATTGTTTATGGACTGAATCTTCCCATTCTGTCCCACATCATCAGTGGAAGATGGAAGGAGTGAGGAGAAGATCACTTGAGCCCCAGACTCTTTCACCATCCACCCCAAGGCCCTGTAGTCTTCCTTCATCCCCCTCAGACTGCGGGAAGCAGCTTCCTCCCCACCTGTCTGGAAGACCAGCAGCGGGTAGTAGTCCGTTGGGTGCACCAGGTTGGGGAGTGCCCTAGTGATATCCCTGATCCGGGCTCCAGGCAGACTACACACTTCCCTATGATGAGGGTCAACTCTGCATATTGGGCCCTCTGTTCCTCTCAGAAGGGAATCCCCTACTACAATGACCCTTCTTTCTTTCTTATCAGAGGCAGTCTTGAGGTGCAAAGTCGACCGCCTTTTCCTATGTGGCCTTGTGGGCTGGCCTTGCCCCACATCCTCACCTACCTCTCCTTCAAGATCCAGGGCCTCGAACCTATTACGGAGGGACACCCGGGGAAGCAGGGCAGGAAGGGGGGAGGGTTTCCCATGGCACCGAACTGGAACTCGCTTCCGACCCTCGTCGTCTTTTTGGTCCCCTACCTCTGCGCAACATCTACAGGGCAGGGGCTGTCTCGGGCCATCCCCCTCTGTGTGAGAAGGCAGGGGGTCCTTCCCCTTTTGGGGGGTATCTCCCTGGAACCGTTCCAACTGTCACGCCAGGGAGTTACTCCACCAGTCGATCTCCCTTTCGCACTCCCTGATGGTCCTCAGCGTCTCAACCTCCTCCTTAAGTTTAGCCACCAGGCTAAGCAGATCTTCTACCTGCTCCCACCTCACGCGGGTGGAATGCTGTCCTCCCTCCCCCGGCAGCAGCAGGCTCTGGCACTCCCTGCACCCAGAGACCTGAACAGCCACGGTTTGGGACGGGGTCTCTGTCTGAGTTGCTGCAGTCACCTTACTGCAAGTTCTCCTTCTGGAGGCAACCATATTGGTGCGCAGTCTGGGACACCAGCAACAGGGTCAGCAACACGACCTGCTTGTTCCTCCCTGCGCCTGGTGGGCAGAGTCGCTGCCCTCTCAGAGGCTCTTTCAAGGCAAGGGGCAGGGGGGTGGTCACCGTCACCGTGGGAACGCCCCCTCCCACGTCAGCCGCTCTCTCGCAAGGGCTGCTGGGGCTTCGGGGATCGGGAGATGTCGGGAATCGCGATGTCTCTGCGCTATCCCCTGATTTTCCTCATCTCCGTTGACCCTCGCGGTCGCTGAAGCGTGCCGGCTGTGGCTCTAGCTAGGCTAGCTCCGATCAGCTGACGAATGTAATATCCATATTCCCTTAAACTTACTCTTTCTTTTAGATTTTCCAAGTGATCCTCTGTTGTCGGCTCAGAATATATTTGAGCAAGTTTCAAATTAATTCAGGATGGCTTTTTTAGCTACTTCCCTTCATCCTTATGTTCACATCTATCGTAACCCTGCAAAACATTTTTTTTTCTTTACTGACCCTAACCCATAGTATCAGTCTTTGGAAATGAGTGATTCAGCATTGAGTGGTCTGCTGCTGAATGCAAACTAGGCACCTGAATCTTTCAAAGTTGTGACATCTATATTTATTTAACTGGAGAGAAGACCACCAAGGTGATTGTGAAGCTTGACAGCAACTTGCGTATTTCTTTGATTGACAGGCTGAATTCGGCTTACTGTCTCTGCTCCTTGTAGCTGGCATTGACTCACCACAGATTCCTTTTCTGCTGGCAGAGCTGCAAGGGCAGCTAAAATCTAGAATGAGCAGAAAAAAATCCTAAATTTGTTGAGATTTATCAATCAGCCTGAAGGGTAAATATGTTCTTGGTCTGTGCTGCAAAATACAGTCACAAGAAACAGGTTTTTGTGCTACTTCCAGGCTTGAGGATTTTTTGGCAAACAGTGTATGTAGCAAGGCTGCTGCCCAAGGTCACATGTTGTCATGGTTTAAACCCAGCTGGTAACTAAGTACCATGCGAACACTGGCTCACCACTCCTTACCTCCTTCCCTGTGCAGGAGGAGAATTGAAAGAATGCAAAACCTGTGGGTTGAGGTAAAACAGTTTAATAACTAAAGTAAAATATACTGCTACTACTACTACTACTACTAGTACTACTACTACTACTACTACTTCAAAGGCTTGTCATTGCTCGGGGCCACATTTAAATTTTTCTTACTGGTCACATGAGGGAAAGCGCTTACAATCAGACTGTAATTTGGGATGTGCATTCTCCAAAAACCCACAGTGCCTGAGAAAGCTTGTGTTTCTTTCTTACTAATTGGTGGAGACATTGCTGCCATCTTTTTGATCACGTCCATAGGGAACTCACACTGTCCATCTTGCCATTCTATTCCCAAATACTGGATATCTTGTGCATGTGTCTTGACCTTGCTTTGTTTTGTGGCAAAACTGTCCTTCAGACAGATATGAATTATTTTCTTCCCTTTCTCAAAAAATTCGTCTGCTGTATAGCCCCACACAATAATGTCATCTATGTACTGTAGGTATTCTGGAGTTTGCTCCTATTCCAGTGCAGTCTGGATCAGTTTATGGCAGATGGTAGGACTGTGTTTCCACCCCTGAGGCAGTTGATTCCAAGTGTACTGGACACCCCTCCAAGTAAAAGCAAACTGTGGCCTGCACTCTGCTGCCAAAGGAATTGAGAAAAATGCATTGGCAATATCAATCGTGGCATACCACTTGGCTGCCTTTGACTCCAGTTTATACTGAAGTTCTAGCATGTCCGGTATGGCAGCACTCAATGGTGGTGTGGCTTCATTCAAGCCACAATAATCTACTGTTAGTCTTCACTCTCCATTAGACTTTCTCACTGGCCATATGGGCTATTAAAGGGTGAGTGGGTCCTGCTAATCACTCCTTGGCTTTTAAAGCAATGGATCAGGGAGATGGGAAATGGGGAGTCTAGTTGCTGCTGTTGCACTGTTGTAGTACTGATCTGCACAAGCTGTTCTTTGACCTTCAACAACCCCACAATAGAAGAATCCTCTGAGAGACCAGGCAAGGTGGACAGCTGCTTAATTTCCTCTGTCTCCAAAGCAGCAACACCAAAAGCCCATTGGTACCCTTTTGGGTCTTTGAAGTACTGTCTCCTGAGGTAGTCTATGCCAAGGACGTATGGAACCTCTTGGCCAGTCACAATGGGGTGCTTTTGCCACTCCTTACCAAGTAGGCTGATTTCAACCTCCAATACTGTTTGCTGTTGGGAACTCCCTTTCACTCTAGAAATACAAATGGGTTCTGTCCCTTGATGGCTTGATGATATTAGGGTACACTGTGCACCACCATCTACTAGAGCGTTATACTCCTGTGACTATGACGTGCTAGGCCATCTAATCGTACAGTCCAGTAAACCCAGTTGTCTCCCTCCTTCACATGGAGGCAGGGCCCCCCTTAAACTATTCATAGGATGCTCCACTTATTTCTTCTAAAAACTAATCAGAATTGATTACTATAGGATCAAGTGTAAGGTCAGTCCTCCCACTCTGTCCAGGAAACTGCCCACTGGAAACTGGAGCAACAACTTCTCTGGACAGACCCCCATTTGTGGTTGTTTTCCTTTTTAATTCATGTACCCATTAGTCTAGGACTGAGGTAGGTTTTTATACCACTTCCTTATGTCCTTTCCATGGTCTCTCAGGTAAAATGGCAGGGTACCCTGTGGAAAGTACCTTCTATATACTCCCTCTTGAGAGGAAGGACACTTACTGTTAATAGCTGACATGCTGGTCTGTACAGGTGGGGAGTAGATCTAGGCTCTTTAGAAAAGACAGGCCTGGCATATAGGAAGTGGAAGTTGCTATTTATGTCAGTGGTAGGCTGGAGAGTATGGGACTCTGTCTGAGAACAATTGAGCAGTCAGCAGGGAGTTTGTGGGTAGGGTTAAAGGGAGAACAGCTGTGGAGAACATTACTGTGGGGATCTGTTACAGACCACCTGATGGAGAAGACTCTGTGGATGAAGCGCTCTACAGACAGATAGGAACAGCCTCATGCTCGCAGGTCCTTGCCCTCATGGGGGATTTCAACCACCCTGGTATCCATTGGAGGGATGGTGCAGCACAGCACAACCCAGGAGGTTCCTCAATTATGTGGAAGACAACTTCCTTCTGCAAGTAATAGAGGAGCCAACAGGGAGAGGTGCCATGCTTGACCTCGTGCTCTCTAACAGGGAGGGGCTGATAAAGAATGTGACACTCCAGAGCAGCCTTGGTTGTAGCTATCATGAGATGGTCAAATTCAAGATCCTCAGGACAGTGAGAAGAGCGTGTAGCAAGCTCACTGCCCTGTACTTCAAGAGAGCAGACTTTGGCCTCTTCAGGAACCTGCTTAGTAAGGTTCCATGGGATATAGCACTACAGGGCAGGGGGGCCCAAGAATGCTTGTGGATATTCAAGGATCACCTGATCCAACCTCAGGAGTGTTGTGTCCCAACTCAAAGGTAGTGCAGCAGGAGGGCCAGGACACCTTCTTGGATGGATAAGAAGTTGTTGAGGAAACTTTTTGGGAAAAAAAGAGGCTTATAATGATGGAAGCAAGGACAGGTGGCCTGGGAAGAATACAGGGGTGTTGTCCGGGAAGCTAGGGACAAGGACAGGAAAGCTAAGTCCCAGTTAGAATTAAACTTGGCTAGGGATGTTTAAAGATAACAGGAAGGGATTCTATAGGTACGAAGCAAATAAAAGACAGACGAGGGACAACGTAGGCCCTCTCTGGAAGCTATTAGGAGAACTGATGACCCTGGATTTGGAGAAGGCTGAGGTTCTGAATGACTTCTCTGCCTCGGTCTTCACTGGCAAATGCTCTGACCACACCACCCAAGTCTTGGAAGGCAGACACAGGGACTTTGGGCCCGCTGTAGGAGAGGATCTGGTTTGAAACCATCTTAAGAACCTGAACATTCACAAGTCCATGGGACCTGATGAAATCTATCCACAGGTACTGAAGCAGCTGGCAAACAAAGTTGCTAAGCCACTCTCCATTATATTTGAAAAATCATGGCACTCAGGTAAATTTCCAGACGACTGGAAAAAGGAAAATATACCCCCTATTTTCAAGAAGGGGAAAATGGATGACCCGGGGAATTACAGACCAGTCAGTCTCACCTCTGTGCCTGGCAAAATCTTGGAGCAGATTCTCCTGGATGGCATGCTAAGGCACATGAAAATCAACAAGGTGCTTGGTGACAGCCAGCATGGCTTCACTAAGGGGAAATCCTGCCTGACCAATTTGGTGGCCTTCTATGATGGGGCTACGGAACTGACGGACAGGGGTAGTGCAGCTGATGTTATCTACCTGGGCTTGTGTAAAGTGCTTAACACTATCCCACACAACATCCTTGTCTCTAAATTGGAGAGACATCTATTTGATGGATGGACCACTCAGTGGATAAAGAACTGGCTGGATGGCTGCACACAAAGAGTTGTGGTCAATGGCTCAGTGTCCAGCTGGAGACCAGTAATGAGTGGTGTCCCTCAGGGATCAGTGTTGTTACCGGTCTTGTTTAAGATCTTCGTCACTGACATGGACAGTGGGATTGAGTGTGCCCTCAGCAAGTTTGCCCATGACACCAAGCTGTGTGGTTCGGTTGATGCACTGGTGGGAAGGAATGCCATCCAGAGGGACCTTGACACACTTGTGAGGTGGGCTGGTGCCAACCTCATGAAGTCTAACCATGCCAAGTGCAAGGTCCTACATCTGGGTTGGACCAACCCCAGGCACAGCTGCAGGTCAGATGGAGAAGAGATTTAGAGCAGCCCTGCAAAGAAGGACTTGGGGGTGTTGGTCAATGAGAAATGAACATGAGCCAGCTTCAGTGTGAGCTCGCAGCCTAGAAAGCCAACCGTATCCTGGGCTGCATCAAAAGGAGTGTGACCAGCAGGTCAAAGGAGGTGATCCTGACCTTCTGCTCTGCCCTCATGAGAACTCACCTGGATCATTGTGTGCAGTTCTGGTGTCCTCAACATAAAAAAGACATTAGGCTTTTGGAACAAGCCCAGAGGAGGGCCACAAGGATGATCAGGGGACTGGAGCACCTCCCGTATGAAGACAGGCTGAGAAAGTTGAGGCTGTTCAGAGTGGAGAAGAGAAGGCTGCGTGGAGACCTCATCGCAGCTTTCCAGTATCTGAAGGGGGCCTATAGGGATGCTTGGGAGGGACTCTTCATTAGGGACTGTAGTGATAGGACAAGGGGTAATGGATTAAAACTTAGGGGAAGTTTAGATTGGATATGAGGAGGAAGATCTTTACTGTGAGGGTGGTGAGGCACTGATATGGGTTGCCCAAGTAAATTTTGAACGCTCCATCCCTGGCAGCAGCGTTCAAGGCCAGGTTGGACAGAGACTTGGGTGGCATAGTTTAGTGCGAGGTGTCCCCGTCCATGGCAGTGGGGTTTGAACTTGATTATCTTAAGATCCTTTCCAATCCTAACTGTTCTGTGATTCTATGATTCTGTGAGTCTATCCTTGTCTAATCCCTTGAACAGTTTCTCACATCTTTCACAAACCTCTTCTACAGCTGAGATGTAAGACCCTATGGAGGAAGAGAGTTTTTCTTTGTATTGCTAATTCATTCACTGTTAGTGTATCTGCATCTTTCCATGTAACTATTGCTCATGAGTTGGCATATGCATTTTGTACCAATTTCTGCTACAAGACTGGCGTGCACTGGACTCTGTCTGGATCTGTGGGCAACTGCCTTGTTCGGATCAAAATAAACCATCTGCAGCACAGCTAATTTCCTCAGGTACTGAATATCTCTCTGTTGTCATCCATTTCCCTGGGCTGCACACAACATCTTCTTTGACAGTATAGCTTTCCTTCACAGCTGATAGGAGTCACCTCCAGAGCCTGAGGGACTGTGCTCCTTTTCAAGTCATCTTGTCACTGCCTGCTTCTCTAGAAAGTGACCCAGCTGCTTGGCTTCCCTACTGTGTAAGTCCAAGCTAGTAGCTACATTATCCCAGTAATGGATCAGCCAGGTGATAACGTGCTCCCCTGGATGATGGACAAAATCTTTTTGTACATCCAGCAGCTCACTCAGGGACAAGGACCTAGAGCTTTTTTCTGATTCTGCTTTTTCCTGTTTCTTGTGATGGCACTGCTTTGTCCTGTTTCACAAGAGGTGAATTCCATGTCCATTTCTTCTTCTGTACAGGGGTTACTGATAGTGGCATGGATTGGTCCTTTGGTTCAGCTGCAGTACCTACTACTGGGGTTGGAGTGGCTGCAGTGTCTTTCACTGTGTTTGGAGTGGCTGCAGTGATTGCTGTCTGAGTTGGAGTAGCTGCAGTACTCACCACTAGGCTTGGAGGAAATGCTGTGCTCATCACTGGAATTGGAGTACGATCATTGCTGGGGATTGAGTAGCCATGGTGTCTGTTGCCATCAGATCCAGAGACCTTCTTCTCAGCTGGAGGGTACTGGATAGTGTTGAGCAGGGTTCTGTAGACATAGGCCAGACCCCAGCATGTTGTGGTTATTTGTACCTCTCTAGTATTGCCAGGCTGATTTCATGTTTTTTCTAAATGTTTTACTATTTTTTCCAGATTTTGCACTTGTTCAAGCAGGAAGTTTCAAAGCACTGGAGGGACCAACTGGCCTAGGTACTTGCCCATACTATCCCACATACCCTGCCACTCATAATTATCTCGGGAAAGATCTCTTTGTGGTATTTTTAAATAGTTGCTTAACCTTAAACAAGACCTGAAACATATTCAACAAAATGGTAGCTCCCAGCAAAAGGAGCAGGCTAGTTTCAGGGGTATTCAAAGGATATTAAAAATCTCTAAAATTCTCAAATATTGTTGACGTGGAGTCATGGACAACACAGAGACGATCAATGTGATCAAGTGATTGCCATTTATTGAGCATCAGACATGATCTTTTATACACAAATCCACACATTGATTATACGCTGATTGGTTAACATGCCTTGCCAACAAGCTTCTGATTGGGCTTTACACAAAGTTTCTTAATACAAGTTACAACAGCTACTTATGTTTAGCACCAACCTCAACATTCTTACACTGCAGTTTTACATCCTGTTTCTTGTTCTTAACATTGTTAATGTTGCAATTTCATTTCCCTGCTATCCCTGGCTAACCTCCCCTCTGGTCTAGTATTTTTCCACTTACAGAGAAGCTCTACTTATGCCAACTGAGAAACCCGACTCATGCTAACTAAATCCATACAACAATTCCCCCTTTTTGTTTTTGAGGGGGGCACATCAGTCAATATCTTCATATACCGCAGTGATCTCTTCATATTTGGTGCCGAGTCCCAATTCCATGTGTGATTGTTGAACGAGCCAAGCCTTCAGAATGAACCTCATACACAAAGCCTTCCCACATGCAAAAATTCCACAACCAAAGATCAGTAACACCAACAACGTGATTAACAATTGTGCTAGGTTATACAGTAAAGGTCGCAGTCAGCCGCTAAACCCCAACTGAGCTAACCAGTCGTCTAAACCTTGTTCCACTTTAATCATATTTACATGTTCTTGCATTTGCTGCAACCGCTTCTGAATAGATTGTGAATGATTGGTTAGATTAAAACAACACATGCCTTCAAAATCATTACAGCCATGCCCATGAGCTAATAATAACAAATCAATAGCCATGCGATTCTGCAAAATAGCCTTGCAACTACTATCTATATCTTTCATGATATAGAAATGTCTGCATATATAAAAGTCTGTTAAAACTGCAGATGTAAGATTGGCTTGTTTCACAGCCCAACAAGCAAGCTTTTGCAAATTAACGTTAGCAATAGTTGCTGCACACCTGGGACAAAAAATACTTGTTAAGGCATTTTCGACTTTACCCAAAAAGCGTTACAGAGTCCCTACAGGTGCTCTCCAGCTTAGTAAGAAATCTGCGAGATGGAACCAAAGTAGTTTTGTTTAACAGAGATACTGATGGAGCTACATGACTAAGAAGTCCCAAATAACATGGTCCACCAAGGGGATGTTTTGGGATACCTTGCCAGGCACAATTACCGCAAATCAAAAAAACTCCCTTAGGCAAAGCTAAGGACATGTTTGGAAAACGTTCATACTGGCTAAACTTTTCTAGACCTACAGCTCCCCCACACCATGCTCGGGCCTCAGAAGCATCCCGTATCCCATAAATACCTGATCCAGACACATCTGTCCACACATCAAGTAGATGACACTGTATGCCAATACGAGAACTTACACACCTTGCTTTAGCTGGGGCATCAATTGTATTAGCGCTAAAGGCAAAGCACAAGCCATCTTTAGTTCCGTTTATGGATCCTGCCAGCTGCACTTCCTCTGGATCCCACAGTAAAGCTTTATTCAAATGCTGAATCAAAAAAAATGGACATCCAAGCTAGTGTCCGGTTTGTGGTATTACCATTGATACAACCTCCGCACCAAATCTGTTTGTTGGCCTGGGGCTGTTGGCAGGCCATCTGATTTCCATTACACCAGTTATCAGACACACTAGCCTTGTCTCCTTCCTGTTGCAATATGGTTCGGTTAGCTAACGAAATGTTACTTATATATCCCACAAATCTTTCTGGCTCCAAAGAGGGTATACCAATTAAACAAATGTGGAATGGGTCAGACGCGGCTATTAAAGACACACAAAAACTAAAAGTGTTGGCTCTGTTTGCCCATGTGTCCTGGGTTCAGCAGTAGCAGTCATTTTTCTCCTTCTTGGTAGCTGGTGCAGTGCTGTGTTTTGACTTTCAGCTCGGGAACAGAGCTGATAGCGATGTTTTGGTTTGGCCAAGGACTTTGTGAGCCTCATGCTCTGCCAGGGGGGAGGGGAAGCCGGGAGGAAGCAGAGACAGGACACCTGACCCAAACTGACCAAAGAGGTATTCCATACCACAGCACGTCATGCCCAGGATGTAACTGGGGGTTAGCCGGAAGGGCTGGGAGACTGCGGGGTTGGAGGAGGTATCGGTCGGAGCTTGGTCGGGCCTGGGGGGCGAGTTAATGGTCAGCTGGTGCTGAGGTGTTGTATTCTCTTCCCTTATTATTTCCTTTATCATTATTATTACTGGTGGTAGCAGTAGTGATTTGTGTTATACCTTAGTTACTAAACTGTTCTTATCTCAACCCGTGGGAGTTGCATTCTTTTTGATTCTCCTCTCTGTCCCTCCGGGAGCAGGGGGAGGGAAAGAAAGTGGGGGAAGTGAGCGAACGAATTACCTGACTGGGTTTAAACCACGACACCATGTTACCCATATGCTGTCCCGAGGCAATGCCATGTTTAAGAGTGGGTCTTCTAGACCTTTTGCTACAGCACTCACCCAGGCAATTAAAATGAGCAGCCTCGCAGATCTGGCTTGACCCATTGGCTGGGTACCCATAGTGGTCCGGAATCTTGGAAATCCCCATCAGTTAATCCTGGGACTGCAAAGATACCCTGACGGGAGACAGAGGATCACCCAATCAATAAGGCATTAAGTCCATGCCCCAGTGCTCCCCATAATTGTGACTCTATCAAATGCACTTGAGAGTCACTCAACATAACAGTTACTGCGGTTGCCACATCCACTCCTGCACTGCCAATGGTTGCTGAGGCAATGCAGTCCAGGCACCCTTCATTTGTATTGGAGCGCTTATCTTGCCGTTTCTCGTCCTTTTACACTCCTGTGTGTTGTGAGTTGGTTTATTACAGCACACACACCATTTAGTACTACATTGATTAACTGGCTGTTGATCTAGCCCGTTTCCGGATTGATTCTTATTTTGTGCCTTACATTGAAAACGAAGATGCCCTGATTTCCCACAGTTACAGCATTTTCGTTCTCTCTTTCCTTTTCCTTTTCCTTATACAATCAGATGAACTGCAGCCCCTACAGCTTCCGCCATATAGGCTGCCTTTTGTTTATGACCCATTCGCTCAACAGCTTCCAGCATCTGAGCTACTGAAGTACCTCTAGGCAATGTATTCAAAAGTTGTTTCACCTGATCATTAGCCCCATCAAATGCAAGCATATCCAGTAATCTTGCCTTCATATCCGGGTTGCCTTGCAACGCACCAAATAAACTATCAATAAACTGTGGATAAGATTCTCCAGTTCCCTATTTTAGAGACCAAAAACCAGGAGTTGCCTTGTCATTTGGAAGCGAAAGCCAGGCTCTCAGACCCAATTCTTGGGAGCTGGTCAAGACCTGAACAGGAAGCCTTGCTTGATTTTATGGATTGGTAAATTGGCCTCTACCCGAACACGCATCTACTGGCACCCCAAACAGTGGGTCTCCTTGTTGGCAGGGCTGATTTGCTTCTTCCATACAAGCCAACTCCCATTTATTCAAAATCAAAAGTTGCAAGTTAGGGGGAAGCAATGTTTGAACAATCATTTTCATATCATACAGCGTTAAGATATATGCAGAAAAAATATGAGCAATAATCTATTAAGTATACGGCGCTTTTAACCCATAGGTTGTTACTGCTTGACGGACCTCCTTTGCTTTTTTTAAATCAAACGCTTCCCAGTCCTTTCCCCCCTGTACGTTATCAAAAACAGGGAAAAGAGAAGGACCTTCAGAAAACTCCCCAGTTACCACCGCGTTCTTAATCATCCCACTTTCAGGCTGGATTAACAACCCCCGTGCTCCCATCACCCCCCTTTTCCAAACCCGCTTCCCGGTGTGGAGGAGGAAAAAGAAAAAGGTGGCGCAGTGGGTACAGCAGTCTCTTGTGTCTCAAGAGCTTTGAGTTTTTTTAAAATCTGCTGCAACTGGGTGTCTCCCAGACCCACAGACACCTGTCGATGGAGTGAACAAACGGATTCATCCTCTGAACCATCATCGAAGTTGGGAAGAGGAGGATACAGGTCTGTCTCTGCCTCAGGTGATTCTGGATCTGGTTCCAATTCGAACTCCGGGTTGTCCTCGTTTCCTGCACCGGCAACTTTCTGCATATCTTTGGCATTCTGCACGTTCTTATCAGGTTTTGGAAGTTTTCGGGATTTTTCGCCCTTTTTAGAAAAATCAGTCACAGTCCTTTTGGGACACTCTGTGGTACGACAGGAGCTGCAAAGGCCATTGCACAGGCATTTTGTCCTGCAGTTTTTCCCTTGCTACCCTCTGGGGCCTTAGCCATCAGCACGGACGCAACTGCGGTCCTTTCTGACTTTATGTCCCTAAGAGTCTCTATAACTAACCTCCACAATGTGGAATGCTTCTGAGCCTCTTTGGACCCTTTACTGATTTTGTCCCACAGTGCTTGACCAATCCGGTCCCATTTTGGAACCCCAAATGCATCTTGTACTGAGGGCAAAAAGTCACAATCGCGGGACCATTTTAACAGCCTCTGAAGGGCAGCACTATCATATTGCAAACCTCTCTTAGAATGTGTTGGAGGAGCTTCACCACTGCCTGTTCCTCTTTGGATAGCGAGTGCCCCATCTCCTCCCCGGCCGCTCACCTGATCAGGGCAAGATTCCCGAAGTTTTGCAGACGTCTGACTTCCAGCGCCGGGGCAGCGCTGCTTTCGGATGGCTCACTGCCCCCTCTTTTCCTGTCGATCCTTCCACCTTGGCTCTGCAAGGTACCAATCTGAGGGTCCCTGTTCAGGCGCCACTTGTTGATGCAGGAGTCATGGACAACGCAGAGATGATCAATGTGATCAAGCAATTGCTGTTTATTGAGCATCAGACATGATCTTTTATACACAAATCCACACATTGATTATACACTGATTGGTTAACATGCCTTGCCAACAAGCTTCTGATTGGGCTTTACACAAAGTTTCTTAATACAAGTTACAACAGCTACTTATGTCTAGCACTAACCTCAACATTCTTACGCTGCGGTTTTACATCCTGTTTCTTGTTCTTAACATTGTTAATGTTGCAATTTCATTTCCCCCCACTGCTATCCCTGGCTAACCTCCCCTCTGGTCTAGTATTTTTCTACTTACAGAGAAGCTCTACTTATTCTAACTGAGAAACCTGACTCATGCTAACTAAATCCATACAACAAAATGTTACTGTAAATAGTCTTGTGGGGGATCAGAAGGTGCAGGAAGATATCTCTTCCACAGTTTGGCACTCCAAGGGGAAAAACATAGAGGTGTAATTAATAGTTCCCATTATCTGGCTCCCAAAGTATAGAGGTGATGGCAATGATGGGAACACATACAAGATCAGGTTCATGATCAATTATTCTGTTGTATCATAAGCCGTTATCATAAAATACAACGAAACGAGAACCCAGGCCCCAAAGCCGATAAACACTGAACCAGCAAATACAGACTGCAAGTAAGATGTGACGTAACACAACTTTGAGACCAAGCACAACAAATCTGAAAGCAAATAAATCAACACTGTGACCAGTAACTATTAATCCAAACCAATGAATGCTTATCACAAATTTGTTTTTACACATTCTGGTCAGACCTAACATTATCTCAACCTGTTGCACTCCATGTTGGGCACCAAAAAAAGACTGTTGTGGTTAAAACAAAGCCAGGAACTCAGCACCACACAGCTGCTTGCTCATCCCACCCTTATTCTCCTTCTTCAGTGGAATAGGGAGGAGAACAGAAAGAATACAAAACTCTCAGGTTGAGATAAGAGCAGTTTAATAACTAACTTACAATATACTACTACGATTAGTAATAATGATAAGGGAAATAAGAAGGGGAGAGAATATCAAAGTGAAAGAGAAGAGAAGAAAAAAAAAACAATAAACAACAATGATAAACAATAAAATAGTTCAGCACCCGCTGATAGATACCCAGTCCGACCTGAGCAGTGGTCAGTCCTTTCTGGGTAACTCCCCCCCCAGTTTATATGCCAAACATGATGTGCTGTGGTATGGAATACCCCTCTGGCTAGCTCAGGTCAGGTGTCCTATCTCTGCTTGACTTCTTGTGCCCCTCCTCACTGTCAGAACATGAGAGACTGAAAAGTCCTTGATCAGAGTTAAGTGGTACTGGGCAACAACTAAAACATTGGTGTGTTATCAGCACTATTCTCAGACTAAAGCCGAGGCACAGCACTGCACCAGCTACTAGGAAGAAAATTAACTATATCTCAGCTAACACCAGGACACATGCATAAAGCATGAATCTAATTAGATAGGAAGTCAGATGTGACTCTGAATCTCTGATGAGAGTCCTAATAACTGAACTAAAAATGTTTCTTCTTTATTGTGTCTCCTTGAAGCCTTGTTCAGAAATTCCTTCCAATGGATGGTATATTTCTTCTGTAAGTTCTGGTTTTGAAATCTGTATTTTCTGCTGAACTAAAAATGTTTCTTCTTTATTGTGTCTCCTTGAAGCCTTGTTCAGAAATTCCTTCCAATGGATGGTATATTTCTTCTGTAAGTTCTGGTTTTGAAATCTGTATTTTCTGACAAAATGATAAAAAATGAAAATCAGGTAATGATAACAAGCTCTAATCATCAACAGTCAACTACAAGCACTTGATTTCTAGATGAAACTCTAAATAATGTCAAGTTTTTTCAACCAAGTTTGCCTGGAAGCAGTCATAAAGAAGCAAGCAAAGACTACATGGCTGTTGCTCACTTGTTTTGTCTGTTTCTCTTGGAGCCACATCTTTGTTTTGTCTGTTTCTCTTAGAGCCACCTATTTTCCAAATGTTAAAAATAATTTATAATCTCATCATACTGCACTCATCTTTTCAAGTTGTCATACATATTTAAGTAGAAAAAGCCTACTTCTCTGCCTTCCTTTTGTACTGCAGTTAATTAACTTTATTACAAAACTGTTTTTAAGTGTGATGCATCAACACCCACATCCATTCCATCCACAAGGAAAAAGGCTAAAAGTAAGATGATAGAAATATTGACAGAGAGGTGGACCAGTTTCTGTGCAAGGCAGGCTAAATACAACAGACATATTTACAATGGCGTCACAACTGTGATCTGATAAAACTTTAACAATAATGAGTGGTATAGAGAAGGTGAATAGGGAATTACCATAAAAAAAACTACCCAAATGAAATGTTCAGGTATCCATTTGAAGCAAAACAAAAGGAAAAGGAGCAGGTAAATTAAAGTTAAAAATAACCACCAGTTTAAATTTTATGACATGAGTTTAAAATTGAGCAAAAAGAATATATATTCAGATATGCATGATTATGTTGTCACAGGAAGTTGAGAGGACACCTGAAATCAAAAAGCTGGACAGTCTCATTTTATGTTATTGATCTGAAAACAATTACAGAATAATGTCTCTAGACAACTTTTTTTTTTCTTGTTTTGTTTTGGTTTTTGTTTGTTTTTTTTGTTTGTTTTTTTGTTTTGGTTTGTTTTTGGTTTGTTTGTTTGTTTGTTTGTTTTTTTGTTCCTTAGAAAGTACTTTGGAATGATTTATCAAATTCAGAAACCAAAATGAAGAGATTCTACCTGGTGACAGACTGAATATGATGATACAATTCTTATCTTGCCAAGGAGACATACATTAACGAGCAGCAGAAGAATTAAACAGCTGGAGAGCATTTGCCCTTCCAAACCCACACTGCTATTTCAGATAGTGCTGCCATCCCCAAAGTCATTCTTGTGGATTTTACCGAGGACATATAGCTGGTTTGCTCAGGCACTGTTAAAGATCTGCTTCCTCTTCTCTGCCTTTTATCTTTCTTCTTCATCTGGGCTGTCTTTCTTTCCACATATATTTTGTCTAAAATAAACCTTGTCAACTCTATCCCAGCATGCAACCTTGAGTTTGTTCTTCTTCTGAAATGGGAACATAATGTGCTCAAATCCTATAGCTCACTGAAATGAAGGATAACATCTCTAGGTATACATTCCAATGAGTTTCAACAGCATGTTTTTGTTTCTGTCTGTATAGGTTATACATAACTGAAATACCAAGGAATGTATATCTGATACCTTCCCCTTGTAGTTGGGCATCCTTTAAACACTTACAGCTCGGAGTATTCTGAAAAAGATGTGATTGCTATATTATTCAAAATTCTCACTGGATTTTTCTTAATCAACTAGTTTGTTCTTTTCTTAACTCTTCCAAATTTACCATCCATGAAATATCTGTGACTGAAAAGTCATTGTCTGTAATCACATATGGTAGTAAAATCAAATACTTGACAAGGACTGGTTGAGATTTCTTCTACACAGATTATTTAAAAGTAGCATTTGAAAAACCTTATACATATTTATTAGTAGTATTTATTTCAATAAGGAAATAAAAAAAAAAAGGAGGAGGCAATTTTTACGAATCCCAAAATTATGTTGGTGAAAGAGAGAACATCAGGAAGTATTGGCACAGTGTGTATCAACCATTAAGCTTTTAATTAAGAATTCCACTAATAAAAATAGCAAATTCAACATTTTACCTTAAATAGTCAATGTTAGAGAAAATACCTCTTGCTTGTATAAGTTTGTTAGTTGTTTGATTTGATTACTGAACTGATTTTTAAAGGTTGATACTTTTTCTGTTTCCAAATATTATCTATGCTGAAAAGTCTATGTTAGAAATATAACTACAGCTGTATGTATGACTATCAACTGACATATAAATAGATATATATTAATTAATAGCAGATTATTTCTGTGTGACTGTGTTTCATTGATCCCCTAAGGGTAAAAGGATTTCTAAGTAAGCTATATCATGATATAAAAACTTCGATAATAAACGCTGAGAGGAACAAATTACTCATATAGGGGAGTGTGAGATGACATTCAATAGTCCTATTTCAGTCAAAGGCTTATAATATATTTGGGCCTGCAGAAAAGCTTATTCCTCCATTAATTTAAAGGGACATACAGTTAAACAACATAATTTAAAAATGGAAAAGTAAACAACATAAAAAGAGTTTTCTTTTCTGTCCAGGTTCTCAGGTATAATAAATAGGTACCTATTAAGTTTGGTAGATTATACAGTATCTCTTTATGATATATGTTGTCTTGGTTTAAGGCCAGCCGGCAACCCAGAAAACCACACAGCCAGTCCCTCACTCCCCCCCCTTCCTCCCCCCACTCCCTGAGGGATGGGGAGGAGAATCAAAAGAATGTAACTCCCACAGGTTGAGATAAGAACAGTCCAGTAACTAAGTTATAACACAAACCACTACTGCTACCACCAATAACAATAATAATGATAAGGGAAATAACAAGGGAAGAGAATATAACTACTCACCACTTGCTGACCAATACCCAGCCTGACCCAAGCAATGATCTAGCGCTTCTGGGTAACTGCCCCCGGTTTATATAGTGGGCATGACATGCTGTCATGGTTTAAACCCAGACAGCTCGTTCACTCACTCCCCCCCCTTTTTCCTCCCTCTTTCTTTCCTTCCCCCCCACTTCTTCCCCGCTCCTGGAAAGAAGGGGAGGAAAATCAAAAGAATGCAACTCCCACAGGTTGAGACAAGAGCAGTCCAGCAATCAATGTACAACACAAATCACCACCGCTACCACCAACGACAACAATGATAAGAGAAAATAACAAGGGAAGGGAATACGATACCACCTGCCAAAAACCGAGTCCAACCCAGAAGGCCCCGTGTCCTTCTGCGTAACTCTTAGTTAACCCCCTGGGCATGACGTGCTGTGGTATGGAATACCTCTTTGGCTAGCTTGGGTCACTATGATTTCCAAAGAAAAAGTAAAATTCAAAAGTTCTCTTAAGACCTTAAATGAACACTATAGAATGTGAGAGTTGGCATACACCAGTAAAAAATGGAGTCACTAAAATAATCTGTCTAAATAAATTTGTCAATCTTGTTACTTTCTCATCACTCCTGCTAAAGTTTCTTCCAGAGATGTCAGATACTTGTTCTCTGCGCCATCTTATTTTGACAGTTAATTTAAATCTCAGTTTGTCCAAATATGCAATTCTGCTGTTGTGTTAATGTCAACAGCAGAAGGCTTTATATGGCCATAGATACTTTATTTTTTAAATCTGTCATGAGGAGCTGAAATCTTCTTAGAAATGTGTGTGAGCTTTGAAAGGTTTGAGAAATATCTGACTAAAAATATGTTTATCTAAATTTGCATGAACATTTAAAAGCTTTTTCATTTCTGTTAAATTTATGAGAGAATAAGGTATATAGTCTCCTTTCTTTTGATATCTGAGTTGCCAGCTCTCAGTTACCTAAAAGGTGTTGAAAAAAACATAATCAGTCATAGCTGCATTTTTTGCTAACATTGGAATATTTTTCCAGTTTATGACTACATTAAAATCTACACTAATCACTACCCCTCGAAGACCTCTAATTTTGAATTATTTTCCTTATGTATTGCAAAATATACTTCTCAAAGTATTTCTCATCTTCCTTGCATGGAATGAGTTTCTGATTTCATATTTGTGTTGAAAATAAAGGAAAATACACTGAGTTTGAAAAACTAATGGCTTTGAAAATTAGCAACTTTATTGTTAAATACGGAAGAAGTGATGGAGATTGCTGACTTGAAATATTAACTTTTTGTTGTTTTTAATTAGCCCTATAATGATTCAATTTATGATGCACTTTTTTTTTTTTCCCTAGGTCTTATAAGTGTACTGTAAAAAAGTAAATTAAACTGTCTGAAATCAATACAATACTGACATTTGACACGCTGTTACACTAGTATTGTGTTCCAAACTTAGGTAGGCAGCTAAGCCTCACACAGCTGCTTGTTCACTCCTCCATGTTGGAACTGGGGAGAGAATCAGGTAGGCAAATGTGAGAAAATTCATGGGTAGAGGTAAAGACAGGTGAATAATTAGGCAAAAGTTGCACATACAAGCAAGGAAAAATCAGGAATTCACTCATTACTCATTAGCAGATGATAATACATTTCAAGGAATGTAGGACTTCATCACACATAACAGTTACTAAGAAAAAGAAATCACACTTCCCAAAGTGAAAGAGGCTGAACTAACTACATATATTTGTAGTTGTTGTATATAACCAACCATGAAACTATACATTTGAAGCCTGAAACACGTTTACTTTTCTAAATATTTTTTCATAGATTTTTTCCTAAAAATTTCATTTTTGCACAGCCTCTTCAAACTCTTCTTGCTTCATTTTTGCAACTGTGAGTAACATCCTAAATCTGTCTTTTCTAAAGGACTTGATAATTGTTGTCTTTCAAGAAAAGGTAAATAAAAAAATAAAGTTTTCTTATGAACCAGAAAAACTAGTCTAGAATGGCAGAGTGAGGGTAATAAACTCTTCAAAATTGTATGTTCTTCACCAGTAAAGTTGTCTGTGCAAGTCAGATTAGATTTAAAAATACCCATGCTAGGGAACACTTAGAAGACTCCATCAGGTGCTAGGGATTATTTTGCTTTGACATCTAGCCTTGAGATTGGTCTGAATAGGAGGCCAAGGGGTAATTTAGGTAGAAGTAGAGGATAATCTTAAGGTGTATATTTGTGATGGTTTTCTTGCTAACTTTGAATTTCTGCTATACAATGAAAGCATTTAGAGTTTTGTATGGATAAGGACCAGAGTATTTAGTCTGTAACTAAAACCTTAAGATAAAGAAAAATGCATATGAAAAGTTGCATGTTTACGTTAGTTCTGTTCTGCAAAGCAAGCAAGAGGAAATGATTCGTGGAGAAGGTTTTTGTTGCATGAACTTTTTCTGTAATTCATTAAATCAAATTTTATTAATGCAAAGAAAATAATATGCTCATATTTTCATTAAAATGTAAATTTCATTATAGGATCTGACTGATTTTTTTCTTAGGCTGCCTTTATTAGACCCCTCAATAAAAGTAAAACTATTCCTTAGTCAGCAACATGAGCTGGCTTCAGTGTGCATCTGCAGCCCAGAAGGCCAACCGTATCCTGGACTGCATCAAAAGGAGCGTGACCAGCAGGTTGAAGGTGATCCTACCCCTCTGATTTGCTCTGCTCTTGTGAGACTTCACTTGGAGTACTGTGCACAGTTCTGGTGTCCTCAGCATAAAAAGGACATGGAACTGTTGGAATAAGTCCAGAGGAGGGCCACGAGGATGATCAGGGGACTGGAGTGCCTCCCATAGGAAGATAGGCCGAGAAAGTTGGGGCTATTCAGCCTGGAGAAGAGAAGACTGCATGGACACCTCATAGCAGCCTTCCAGTATCTGAAGGGGGCATACAAGGGGGCATACAAGGGACTCCTCATCAGGGACTGTAGCTATAGGACAAGAGGAAATAGGTTCAAACTTAAACAGGAGAAGTTCAGGTTAGATATAAGGAAGAAGTTCTTTACCGTGAGGGTGGTGAGGGAGGTTACCCAAAGAAGCTGTGAATGCTCAATACCTGGCAGTGTTCAAGGCCAGGTTGGATGGAGCCTTGGGTGAAATATTCTAATGTGATGCATCCCTGCCAATGGCAGGGTGGTTGGAACTAGATGATCATAAGGTCCTCTCCAACCCTAACCGTTCTGTGATTCTATTATGTAAATATGTTCTGGGTTCAGCAGTAGCAGTCATTTTTCCCAGTCTTAGTAGCTGGTGCAATGCTGTTGTTTTGACTTTCAGCCTGGGAACAACACTGATAACACCCACGTTTTTAGTTGCTGCTCAGTAATGTTTACCCTGACCAAGGACTTTGTGAGTCTCATGCTCTGCCAGGGAGGAGGGGAAGCTGGAAGGAAGCAGAGACAGGACACCTGACCCAAACTAGCCAAAGAGGTATTCCATACCACAGCACATCATGCCCAGTATATAAACTGGGGGCAGTTACCCAGAGGGGCTAGATCACCAGTCGGGTTGGGCTGGGTATTGGTCGGTGAGTGGTGAGCGGTTGTATTCTCTTCCCTTGTTATTTCCCTTATCATTATAATTATTGGTGGTAGCAGCAGTGGTTTGTGTTATACCTTAGTTACTGGACTGTTCTTAGCCTGTAGGAGTTACATTCTTTCGATTCTCCTCCCCATCTCTCTGGGAGCCGGGGGAGGAAGGAAGGGAGGTGAATGAGTGAGTGGCTGCGTGGTTTGGAAAATCAACGACACCGCACTGCATGAGTTACTAAGGCTGAGAAAAATGGCTGCTACTGCTGAACTCAGGACAAAATATAAAAAAAAATCTTTTGGAAACGAACTTGAAGGTTGATGCAAACCCTTCACTTATCTGCATTCCTATGTATTCCTGGATAGAGTAAGAAAATTTGTTTCTTTCTTGCATAACTGATACAAGCAAAATCATGCCCAAAAGAATGAAATAGCTTTCTCCGAATATTTTCCACTCCTGTTTCCTGTCCAGACCCTCTTTTAAAAAAAAAAAAAAATAAAAAAATCACTACCTTTAACATGTCTCAATTAAATAGTTGATGAGCTACTGAAAGTCTTTTATCTACCAAGAGTTTCTGATATGGCTTTATAATACATCTCAGCAGCTGCACTCTTGAAATGATTAAGATTAAATCAAATGAATTTTTTAGTTCTGATCATCAAAGAATAAAGAAGCAAACAGAAGTACCTTGCAGCAAAGATTAGGTCATGTCATTTACAGATGGCTTTCTGCATGCCTAGCTTAAGTGATATTAAATTGATGCTCACAGAAATGTTGAGGAATTTAAAAATACAAGTATTCATATTTTTAATATACTTCAAATTTTTGGCAAATAATTCTGTTCATAGGTTATACATTCTGCAATTGGTGTTAATCCAGAGGTTGCTGAAGTACTTATACTATATATGTTCCTTACTCATTCAGCAAGGAATCCTCAAGAAAATTAACCAATTTTTCTCCATCCTCAGCATTTCTTAACTTTTATGACAAAAATCTCTCTTTTTTTTAAAGCTTCTTATCTTAGTGCACAGGCATTCTAGCTTTATGGCTCATGCCATTTATAGTATGTAGTTTCTGATACCTGCTGAGCGTTATGAATCAAGTTTTATGAGCTGTGGCATTAAAAGCTCTCATGCCCAAAGTAGAAAGGTGGAAAAGGGGCAAAGTGAAATGATGATGTATCGAAGTATGTTTATGTAAACATACTTCAATCAAAAGCTGTTTTCTACAAAGTATCTTCTTAGTTAAAATGTAGTTGGCTGTGGAATTTGTAATTGGTTATGGCAAAAGAAGTCATACTGCTAGTGTGTTGTCACATATTTCATCAACTGGCACTTTTGTTAAATAAATTATCTTTAAGGATTTCCCCAATGAGAGTTTTCCTCCTGAGTTGAATATTTGTCAGAATGGCGGCCCACTAAACGGTGGCAAGCAATGTCTGGACATAAAATTTGAATTTTGAGTTTCAAAATTTAAATCAATGAAAAACAAAATAACAAAATCAAAGCTACCATCCGTTTGGATCTGAGATTTTGGCTGTAGGCTATCTCTGTGACATTATAAATGTGCTATCAAGCTGATGGGCATTCCAGGCAGCTATAGCAACCAGTAACTTTAGATGTAGTAAAACCAATGATCCTTAAAATCACAGTACTCTCAGGTCATAGTAAAGGACCAATCATGCTGATGATGTGCCCCTGTCTAAACCTAAATGCTATTCACAAAGTTAATCGGCAACTTCAACAAAATCACCAGATCACATAACCTGTTTGCTCAAGCGTAAGTGTTCCTTATCTTCTGTGCCTGAACTTACTGCATACTCAAGTGTATTCAGTGGTGAATTCTTGAACAAGAATACATGGAAATTCATGCTAATTTTTTTCAGCACTCATTACACTTATGTTATTTCAAAAGTTAATAAAATTACACATTTGCATCCATTCAAAACACTTACTTTTCCACCAAATTTTTTTTCTCCAATTTTTTTTTTCTTATCTAAATAACAATTTGCAATGTACTATTACTCACTCCCATTGTTTCGTGTAGACAGCATAGATAAAGCCAGCATCAGTGTGAGGACTACCAAGAAGGACTTAAGAGCCATAGGATTTGGCAGTTGAGGTCTTGGAGTACAGATAGTGTTCTCATAAATACTCCTGTTCAAAAGGAAGGGGTAGGGCCAGTCAAATTTTACAAATTAACAACTGATTAGGAGACTGGTACTTGGATTGTGGGGACATTTCAGTGAGAGTCTGCTAGAGGCCACCTGACCAGGAAGACAAGTGGATGAGGTCCTCTATAGACAGATAGAAGCAGCCTCATGTTCACAAAGCCCTTGTCCTTACAGGTGAAACAGTAAAAATATTCATTATAATGCAGAAAAAAATAAAAGGTGTAAGACTTATTATTATTTCAGGAAAAAAAAAAGAAAACCAAATATATAAATAAGTAATATAACTCTTTTTATCAAGATAGTAAAATTTTGATAAGTGTTACAGGGAATTTTCTAATTAGCCACCAAACTACTATCTTTTTTTCTACAACACAAACCAAAACACACGTGATTTGTGGTGCCTATCAAATGACAATGTATTTCACTTAGGATTATCTACTTTTACTAGTGTATGTCCCTTTAAAGTCCTGAAGAATTAATCTGAGCTTATAGAATAACTGTCCTCATTAATTGCTGGGGCCTAATGAATTCCCAGCAGCTCAGATTCAAGAATCACAGAATCATTAGGGCTGGAAGGGACCTCTGAAGATCATTTAGTCCAACCTCCCCCTTCCAAGGCAGAGTCATCCTGAGCAGGTTACACAGGAACGCATCCAGGCAAGCTTTGAATGTCTCTAGAGAAGGAGATTCTGCAACCTGCCTGGGCAACCTGCCAGTGCTCTGCCACCCTTAACATAAAGTTCTTCTTCATGTTGTGGTGAAACTTTTTGTGTTTTAGTTTATGGCCATTGTTCCTTGTCCTGTTGCTGGGCACCACTGGAAGGAGTCTGGCACCATCCTTCAGAAATCTTCGAGATACTTATATGCATTAATGACAGAATCATAGAATCACAGAATAGTTAAGGTCAGAAAGGATCTTAAGATCATCTAGTTCCAACCCCCCTGGGTGATGGAGTTTGCAGCCTTTAACACTGTTAGCCTATATAGTAAATTACAATATTTATCTAGTTATTTCAGCTTAAGGCTAACTGGATAAGTATGCTGGAGCCAATAGGTTCTATCAACTCTAAGCTTTTTTAGAGCTGTATGCTAAACTTTAATTTTCTTTCTGAAATGTCAAAAGTGTCAGGAGGTGACATTCAGGAGTTAGAAGACTGTCAAAGAAGAAGAATACCACTGTTTTTCATTTTATAGGTACTTAAGGTGAGATCTTCAAAGCTTTGTAGATACAATACATAGCTATCTCAAATCAGTGTTTGGTCAAGGACATGACCAATGTAAACTGGGTTTGGGAATAAGGATCACAGTCAGAAATTAGGAAAGCTAATACTGCTATAAAGTCAGTGGTCAAGAAAATAGAAAACAAACAAGCAAACAAACAAACAAACAAGGGTACTCCAAATTTCCAGGTAAGACAACATATTCATCCTCCTTTTGGGTCTTATGGTGGCAAGTAATCCCTGTGAGTAGATCATTTGCACTTGGTTCCAGGTGAGACAAATGAAACACTGGGTCTTCTGAATACATACAGCTTGTCAGCAGCTATAGTCTTTTTAAGGATCTGGAATTGACTATGTATTGATGTCTCACTTTATTGGACTGTTGTATGAATTCTTAGACCTCATGTAAAGCTCTACAATTAATGAAAAAGCAGGTGTTTCCCAAGGCCCTGGTACATACGTTTCTTCAACAGCGTCGTTAGATGGATTACTAGACTTTATGAAGGTTTTAATTAATTTGATAGGTACTGGTACTTGAGAGGCCTCAGAACAGGGTGGAGCTGTAGATAAAAATCCTACTTGGAAAACAAGGGAGTTGTGTAAGGAGGGGTGGCCTGAGGTTCACGTGTACAGTCTGTGCATGAACAGAAACTGGTCCAGGTTATCCTAGTAACATTTTGAAAGCAAAAGATACTTCTATGTTGGTTTGTTTGGTTTTTTGGGTTTTTTTTTTTTTCAGCTCTCTAAGTGTGCTTATCTGTCCCAGTGGGGTAAACAGCTAGGCTAATCAGCTCAACATAACAGGTTTAAAGAGAACCTGCCTGAAGCATGAGATGAAATTTGGTAGTCTGTCAGAAATAGTGCCATCAGAAAGGCCACGTAGGTGGAAGGTTGGGTACAGCTGTCTGGTATGCTAATGGCAAAATTGTAATAAAGCACTGTTACCCATTGACAGCTGTAGATAGTCTAGCTGAATCCTGTATTATTAATTTTTAGTTTAAAACAACTAAATTTTCTGAATAGACTGTGTTACTGGTATTAAAAACTGATGCATCTTTAGTGGAACAGAGTGTATTAGAAAATAAAACTGATTTTATGCAGTTATTAAAAATGAAACTAAGAAATATTAATTTAACTCCTTGATTTTGGTCACAGTAAATCTGTTGTCACTGATAAGATATTTCTATGGACTATGATATTCTTAAGTCAAAGAATTTAATAGGAGAGGTAAACGAAGTGGGAATTGAAGTGCACGGTTTTAACATATCCACTTATTTGAAAATTGCTTTATGAGTGAAAAGGAATCACTCCAGTTATAAACTCCAAAATTGAAGATTAACTGTGAAAGAGCCTCAAAAAGTGCCTCTCATCACCAGTTAGGAGCAGGAAATCTTTTTCATCCTGAAATAACTGAAAAAAAATTTAAGATGCTCTTTTGGTCACAAAAAATGTGTTATAGCAAATACTTGCAGTGCTTTTCTACTTTTGAACAGTAGCCAATCAGTATTTTGTGCATGCTGCTGATAATTTTCAGGAAATCATTAACAAATTCATAAATTCATAAATTGCTTAGGCTTGCAATCCTAAAACCTGCTCTTTTCAGTAGGTTGCTTGTCACTTGTCACAAAATGCTTTTGTCAGACAGTCTTCCAATATAGTCCAAAAATATATTGTCCATTTTTCTGTTACCTTATAAGAAAAATGCACACAGGAAGGCAATAATAATTCTATCTTAAGTTTAAAGAGTAAAAACATGCCTGAAAATGTGTCTCAAGCTATTCTGAAATATTTTTGGCTAATTCTGTGTTTTCTGGATTCCCCCCACCCCCTTTTTCATTCATTATAATAATACCTCCAGGGCTTCGTCTGCCTTTGCCTTTGGCATGGAAATTGCTGATTGAACTGTAAGTAGATTATTATTCAGTTGCAGCTTCCTAATGAAAATGTATTAGTATAATAGAGAAACAAAACAGTAATAATAAAAAGGAAAGATTTGTTTGCCCTCATTGTTTTACATCTGCTCTTTAGCTGTTTCTTAAATTATTCCTCTCAGCAGTTATGCTCAGTACAAGTTTGAGCCTGAATGAACTCTGTTTATCTGTGTCTTAACATTAAGCATTTTACCTGTAAAGACAGAGATAAGCCTTCTATTAGCAATTTCTATGTAGCCTGTGTTGTCCCATATTTTTATATTAAAAGCTGAAATGCTGAATCCGAACATGTTGTTGCCAAACAAGTTGAATTATTGGAACACATAGACTTTAGCAAAAAAGAAATAGACCTCGTGTTTCTAAAAATATGAATTTATATAATAAAGGTATACACTGTGCTTGACATACATATTCTTTTGTTTATTACATTCTGTTGGTCTAGACACATCTTGTAAACATTTTTTCACTCATATAACTGGTTTTCATTTCTAAGTCATGACAAATTGCTTGTTCTTTATACAGTTATTTGTTTAGTTTTTGCATAAGTTCATTACCATTCTTTAAAGAAAAAAATGTTTTTACCCAAGATCTGGTTTTCAGAATATTGTTTCCTTCATTGGTCTCTCTGGGAGGTGCTGATTCATGCAGATTTCCTATAATATTGAACAGGTTACCTATAGTTTGTACAACTATAGGGAAGTAATATTCTTTGTAGTACTGCTAGTTCACTTCTTTCACATACGTATAGGATAATTGCTAATTCTTTGGGTGTTCATAGCTCATGGGACACAGTAGCTATTTATGAGACTTGTTTGTTTCCAGTTGAACTCTGTTTTAGAAGGGACTTCTGTGACATTCCTCGTGTCATGGCAATTGAGTCAATGTATAACAACTACGTTAACATGGAGTAAATCCTGTGACTACGGAAAGACCATTAAATGAGTAGATCTTCAAGTTAGTAGTTTATAGTTAATAGATCATACTTTTTTTAATTTAATTTTTATTTGATAAACAGATGTGATTAGCATATGTATTTTTCTATTTAAGAAGTTAATACCAAAAAATATTTTGCTCTAAGTACATACCATGTCAAATGACAAAATAATTTCTGTCAAGGGCAAGATTAATGTGCTAAGAACAGTAAATTGTGATACAAGGATTCTCAGAAGCAGTTTCTGGTAGACAGATATAGAAGACAACTGAAAAACGCAAAAAAGTTAACTAGCAAAGACCTAAGGTAATCATTACATCAGGGTTCCAGCTTACAATTTGTTTGAATGGATTCTTATTGCCTTAAAGGCTGAATTAACATATTCTACCCAGGATATAATGTGAACAATATCAAGCAATAATATTTTTTCTTTAGACCAAACAAAGAGACAAGCATATTAAAAAAAAAACAACACACAAAACCAAAGAAAAGAGAACAAAACACTAATTAATTTAATCAGTGAAGACATCTAAAATTAAAGTTGTATTGGTGATCAAGTGGTAATGCCTCCTCAGACATAACCAGGAAAAAAAAAAAAACAGTTCAAAAGTTAGAAAACCTGGCATTTTCAGGATAAGCATGTTACCTGTGTGATTTTTTTGTATTTCACACCTTTTTAATAATATATGCATACCAGTGAGTCAGGTCTACCAGATTATCAAGATCTCATTTTACGAGATTGCAATACCTTTTAAATTACTGCAATCACACAGTTATAAAGAGATAGCTTTTCAATGCATATATCTGACTTTAAATATTTCTAGACAGTTTCAAGTACTGGATAATGAAAGTAGACTTAGATAACAGTATCAGGTGAAGTAAACTGTTATGTGTTAATCAGTGGAAGATCAGGGCTTTATTAGTATAAAGCTTCTTTTGGTATCTTAACTAACTCCTAAATCTTGAGGACTATAGCTATAAATCTTGGATATAAAATGTAGATAATTGCATGTTTTAGATAAATTAAAATGTTAAAAAGTTAGTGTAAAATGTGTAGAAAGCATTGTAGCATAACATGGCTCTGTTTGATAGAACAGGATGAGTACTGTGAGGGGCTTTTATTAACAAATTTCTTTCCTTTATTCTGTGCACAATGCCTTCTTTGACAATATGCCACCTTTAATACTAACCAGGATTAATTTTCCTGAAACTGCCATTCATTGGGTTTTTAACGTTCTTCCTAAAGCATATCTTCAGTTAATTTACTATTCTAATACTTCTATTGAAAATGCAATATGTAGCACAAAATGTACACTGATACTTTGGGTCTGTCACTAATACAATCTCAAACAAATGCTGAAGAGAATTAACTGAAACCTACAAACCAATATGTATATTTGACAGTCTTTAAATGCCATCAGGACAGCTTAAATTAATGATATTGTAGATAGATTGGTAAAATGTAATAATATCTATAACTGAAAATCATAATTTACTTTTTCAGAGATGAATTTATATAAGGGCTGAGCTCAACATGAGATCTTTCTTTGGAAAATCTAATGACGGAAAAAGAAAAAAAATATTTTTTTTAAATTGTATACAATATCACAGAATAATAAACTATTTAAAAAAATACAATACAATACAATAAAATAATTCCACTTCTGGTGTGGTGTTACACATCAGAGGCATATATAGTTTGGCTGTTTCTGACTTAGACATTAATATTTTCTTAAATTTTGGTGATCTGTTTTATCTGCACTGATGTAATAAATTCACTTTGGTTTATTATCTGATGCCCCAGGCGTCTGCAGGATAATACCTGCATTGAACAGGAAGGAAATAAATCTAAATGAATCACCAAGGGGAAATAGTGCTTGACCAATCTGGTAGCCTTCTATGATGACATGGCAGGATGGGTCAATGAGGGGAGAGCAATGGATGTTATCTACCTCAACTTCAGCAAGGCTTTCGACACTGTCTCAAATGACATCCTTGTAGGCAAGCTTAGGAAATGTGGGTTAGACGAATGGACAGTGAGTTGGATTGAGAAGCGGCTGAATGGCAGAGGGTCATGGTCATAGGAATAGAATCCAGTTGGTAGCTTGAAGTCACTGGTGTTCCCCAGGGATCAATATTGATTCCAGTCATTTTCAACTTATCAATGGTCTGAATGAAGGGCTCATTCAGCAAGTTTGCTGAGGATACAAAGCTGATACATCTGAAAGCTATGCTGCCATCCAGCAGGACTTTGATAGGCTGGAAAATTGGGTGGAGAGAAACCTAATGAGGTTCAACAAGGGAAAGTGTAGGGTACTGCACTTGGGAAGGAAGAACCCCAAGTTCAAGTTACAGGTTAGGGCCTGATCTACTAGGGAGCAGTTCAGTGGAGAAAGACCTTGGAGTACTGATAGATGATAAATTGATTATGAGCAGGCAGTGTGCCCTTGTGGCCAGGAGGGCTAGTAGTATCCTGGGGTGCACTGGGAGGAGTGTGGCCAGCAGGTCACTCTGGAGACATTCGAAACCCATCAGGATGTTTTCCTGTGTAACCTGTTTTAGGTGACCCTGTCTTGGGTCACGTAGTTTTTGAGCAAGTAGTTCAAAATAGTTTTGTATCACCACTATGATCATTCTGGATAATCTGCTGTGTTCAGATCTTCCAAGAAACTTCTGCACAATGACAAGGTTGCTAACTGCCTCACTTTTAGTTATGAATCAGTCTGTGGCTGGTGAGTTAAATCACTATCAAGGAATAAATGGCTATGTATTCAGTCACATATCTTCTTGTCATCCAACAGACCTCTACCTATGTGGGAAAAAATAATCTGACATTTGCCAGCTGGTACTTTTTATTTGTATGGCTTACTGCCAACAGACTGTCATTTACTCAGTCACACTGGAGTGGGAAACAAGCTTCTTGCTGTACATACATACCCACTTCCATTTGTCTTTGCCCCAGGAATAAACTAATTGCTGCTATAAACACTGTTCACACCTTACCCAGAATTCATTTATGAACCCTGGAGAAAGGGATGTAAAATTGTGCCAGTTGGCCTTTTGGCTTTGACTAGCCAATTAATAGTGGCTGCCAATTAGCTATTCACACTGGAATGGTTAAGAGAAGAAATGTCTAATGACATGTAAATTAAATTCAACGTCTATTGCTCATTCTGAACACTTTTGCTTCATGGATCTTAGGCATTGTAGTTGGAAAGGAATCAATACATCTTGTCAATTGTATCTCTGTTAATGCAGGTTTCCTTTTTATTATATGTTTACAGTGTGCTGTCTAACCTCGTTATGTTTTGAGTGATATCTCTTCTCGGTTTTTTTTCCTTATGTATTCAATCAAAAGTTGAGCAGACTTTTATTTCTCAAAGGTTTGGGCGTTTTTTTGTTTGTTTGGTTGGTTGGTTTTGTGTTGTTTTATTTAAAAAAAACAAAAAAACAAACCCAAAACCTATTTCTTTACAGGCAACCCAAATGTTCTCTCTGTTCGTTTATTCTCTTGCCTCAAAGCATTCCTCCTTCATGGCTTTCTTTTCCCTTTCCATCTGCTGCCCTTTGCAGACACAAGTTTCTGTACTCCAGTAAGTGATGCACGTGCACTTTCTCTTTCCCTCCTTATTGCTAAAAAATGAAAGTTCCATCAATACATGTGCACATGCCATAATTCACAAAAAAAGAAAAATCTGCTTCCTGAGAGCAGTTATTTCATATATATACCTGTGGTTCTATTAATTGTTGTTACTGGGTTGAGCTCAGGAACTTAGTATGTGGCTGTAGTCTAATTTACCAGATTTATTCTCATTGCAATAGAAGTTCTAACTTTAAATAGATTAAATAATAAATTTGACTAAGTTTGCAAAATGAAAATTGTAGGTCATTCCCTTACAGGTATCACCAGAGTGATCGCCAATTTGACGCAATGTAGTGAACTAGAAAGGACTCTTTTACTGAAAACTGTGAAATATTTAAACTGCCCCGACACTAAGTTCCTATTTGATTCTCAACATTGTATAATGTTCTAAAGATCTAAAAGCACATTATACAGTTTCCTTTTTGCTGAGTACCTTTCTGAGGTGACAGTCAGGTGCTCAATAACAATAAAACATTTCTGTGTTATCACAGTTACAAGGGCGAAAGTGTAAACCCCTGAGTGGTGAGAAAAAGTTACTTAGTGTTTCTGGTTTGTTTGACAAAACATTCCCAAGAGACTTTCCATCTTGCAAGTAGCAATGGAACAGGTTAATCAATACCAATTCTTTCTGTCTCTTTTATGTTGTTTTAGGAGGAAGAAAAAGATGACATTTTACACAGTAACCAATTTTGTTGCAATTACTTTAGACAGACAGGAAGGCTGATGTTTCACAAAGGATTATATTATATCAACTATTCTCAGAAGGCCAAGACAGCTGCTAAGAGGCCATGTGAAATATTATGTACAATTCTGATTACGTTTGTTCAAGAAAGATGAATTCAGTTTGAAAGAGGTCAAGAAAAGGGTTTTTAGTGCAATAAAGGGAACTAGCAGTCTACCTCAAAACTTGCAAAGCCTGACTTGATAATCTCATAAAATGGAGCTAAAGAAGAGAATGGATCTTTACCAGTGTGTCTGTGAAGGGAGGAAAAGAATTGAACTAAATAATGAAAACATTCGTTACGCAGTCAAAACTATTATATATATGAATATGAAGATACAATGAAAACTGATGGCTAGGTACATAGGAATTAAGAGAAATATATGATAAACTGTTGAATGAAACAAGCTGTTTGAATCTTCCTACCACACCATAGGTGAGCATTACTCTGGTAATGTAACTGTGACAGATTTTTTGTCATTACGTTGAAGGCATCTAAGCTTCCATGTGAATATGTTCTCCAGGAAAATTTAATGTGGTATAATTTTCCCTCAAGCACATCATTATTGTATATCATTTATATGTACTTTGGTATCGTATTTATTTATGTATTTTTGTACCCATACACCACAAACACTTATCCTATGTTTATTAGGGTTGTTCAATTCTTGTTGGTATGCTGGAGAAGTATGCAGTGCTTCTTGCATGTAACCTTTACCTACTAGAGATTGTATTCTGTATTGTCCTTTTTTTGTGGAAGATGTTTACTGACTTCCACTGTTCTGATTCTATTACTCAGCGCTGAATGTATTTTAGTATTTTGGTAATGTATTTTGGTTAGATTGATTTTTTATTTGTACATCTGATTTTCTTAGTGAGTTAAAATGCAGTGTTATATATTGCAATGATGTTGCAAAACTTTTGCCCAATGCTGTAAAATAAATATAAACCCCTCCCTTATCTATTAAACTGTGGTATCTCAGGAATGTGTGAAGTCTGCTGCCTGAGAAACAGAATTTATTTCCCACACACACACAAAAAAAAGTCTAATTTATTAAATTTTCTGTACTGTGAAAGTATACAGATGCAATAAAATAAACTTGTCATGATTTCACTGGATTTACAAGAAATTTACCTGGAATATCTTTTGCAGCTGAGGTTATTGAGATAGTTCTGTGAAAATTTCTGAAAAGGTTAGGTGGTGATACAACCTTTTGTGCTTAGCACAAAAAACATGATTTAGGTCATGTTTGAAAGTCACTTTTAAAATCCTAAATCTTAAATATGTGTCTGCCTTTTCTATCTTAAAGCAAAAAAGAAAAAGGCTTTAGGGAGGACAGACAGAGGACTTATGGTTCTCCATATTTTACTCAAATTTGATAATCCACAAGAATTACTGCTTCACACACTGTTGTGGTTTAAACCTAGCTGGGAACTAAGTACCATGGAGCTGCTCATTCACTCCTCTCCCTTCCTCTCCCACCTCCTCCAAGATGGGATGGGGAGGAGAATCAGAAGAAAGTAAACCTCATGGGTTGAGATAAGAATAGTTTAATAATAGAAATAAAGTGCAAGATAATGATAATAGAAATAATAACAATATTGATAATAATAAGGAACAACAACATCAAAAAAAAAAAAAAAAAGAAAATTCAGAAAACACAAGTGATGCACAATACAATTACTATCCATCTGGTGACCAATAGCCAGCCCAACCCGAGCAGCGATCGGTCCCTTCCGGTAAGTGGAGTAAATCCCTGCTGTTTATATACTGGGCATGATGTGCTGTGGTATGGAATATCCATTTGGTTAGTTTGGGTCAGGTGTCCTGTCTCTGCTTTCTCCCAGCTTCTTGTGCCTTTCCTCACTGGCGGAACATGAGAGACTGAAAATTCCTTCATCAGGTGCCCTGGGTTTAGCAGTAGCAGTCATTTTTCTCCTTCTTAGTAGCTGGTACAGTGCTGTGTTTTTGACTTTCAGCCTGGGAACAATGCTGATAACACCGATGTTTTTAGTTGCTGCTCAGTAATGGTTACTCTGACCAACGACTTTGTGAGTCTCATGCTCTGCCAGGGAGGAGGGGAAGCCAGGAGGAAGCAGAGACACCTGACCAAAGCTAACCAAAGAGATATCCCATACCACAGCCGTCTCTGCCTCCTCACAGCTTCCCCTCCTCCCTGGCAGAGCATGAGCCCCACAGAGTCCTTGGTCAGGGTAAACATCACTTAGCAACAACCGACAACATCGGCTTCACCAACACTGTTCTCAAACTAGAAGTCAAAACACAGCACTGCACCAGTTAACACAAAGGAAAAAACATGACTGCTACTGCTGAACCCAGGACATTATCCACCCCTTATTCCATACCATTCACGTCGTGCTCAGATCCCACATTTTCAATACACCATCGCTCTCCCACATATATACATCCATATACATACAGACCAAGAGGAAAAAATCATTTTCTTAGTGCATGGACCAATCCCTATAATGCTGCCGAGTCCATTCGGTCCATGATGTTCCAAGTTCATTCTCTGTTGGGATGATGGCTGGAGGGAAGTCAGGGCCAGTCGCTGGTGACCTGGAGACATCTAGTTGATGGGCTATAAAAGCATTACACAGCAGGCAACAGCATACAATTGAGTTCACTGGCTGTTTTCCCCTAAAATCAAATCCCCTTGAGGTATACATCGGACTTCCCCATCTTCCCGCATTACCCACCAAGTATATCCAGGTCCCTGAGCAAAAGCAATCCCACGAGTGGGTTTGCCTTTACCTGAAGCAGGAATAACCCAGACTGTCTTCCCCAGCAAATTCTTCATATGCACCACGGGAACTTTGTCCCCCTCTACAATATGTAAAAGTTCTGACTGGGCTGGGCCAGCCCTGTTGGCAGATCCTCTGGTGTTGACCAACCAGGTGGCCTTTGGTAAATGTGTATCCCAATGCTTGAAAGTTCCCCCACCCATCGCTCTCAGTGTAGTTTTTAACAGCCCATTGTACCGTTCGATTTTCCCAGAGGCTGGTGCATGGTAGGGGATGTGATATACCCACTCAATGCCATGCTCTTTGGCCCAAATATCTATAAGGTTATTCCGGAAATGAGTCCCATTGTCTGACTCAATTCTCTCTGGGGTGCCGTGTCGCCACAAAATCTGTTTCTCAAGGCCCAGGATGGTGTTCCGGGCAGTGGCATGGGGCACAGCGTATGTTTCCAGCCACCCGGTGGTTGCTTCCACCATGGTAAGCACATGGCGCTTGCCTTGGCGGGTTGGTGGCAGTGTGATATAGTCAATCTGCCAGGCCTCCCCATATTTATACTTCAACCATCGTCCTCCATACCAAAGAGGCTTTAACCGCTTGGCTTGTTTAATTGCAGCACATGTTTCACACTCATGAATAACCTGGGCAATAGTGTCCATTGTTAAGTCCACCCCTCGGTCACGGGCCCATCTATATGTTGCATCTCTGCCCTGATGGCCTGAAGTGTCATGGGCCCACCGGGCCAGAAATAATTCACCTTTATGTTGCCAATCTAAGTCCATCTGAGCCACTTCAATCTTAGCCGCTTTATCCACTTGTTGGTTGTTCTGGTGTTCCTCAGTGGCCCGACTCTTGGGTACATGGGCATCTACATGACGTACCTTCACCACCAGGTTCTGCACCCGGGCAGCAATATCTTTCCACAGTGCAGCAGCCCAGATGGGTTTACCTCTGCGTTGCCAGTTGCTCTGCTTCCATTGCTTCAACCACCCCCACAGGGCATTTGCCACCATCCATGAGTCAGTATAGAGATAAAGTACTGGCCACTTTTCTCGTTCAGCAATGTCCAGGGCCAGCTGGATGGCTTTCACCTCGGCAAATTGACTCGATTCACCCTCTCCTTCAGCAGTTTCTGCAACTTGTCGTCCAGGACTCCATACAGCTGCCTTCCATCTCCGATGCTTTCCCACAATACGGCAAGAGCCATCAGTAAACAAGGCATACTGCTTTTCACTTTCTGACAGTTTATTATATGGTGGGGCCTCTTCAGCACGCACCACCTCCTCCTCTGGTGACATTCCGAAATCTTTGCCCTCTGGCCAGTCCATGATGACTTCTAGAATGCCTGGACGACTGGGATTTCCTATTCGAGTTCGTTGTGTAATTAGTGCAGCCCATTTACTCCATGTAGCATCAGTTGCATGATGTGTAGAGGAGACCCTGCCTTTGAACATCCAGCCCAGCACGGGCAGCCGGGGTGCCAGGAGGAGCTGTGCTTCAGTGCCAATCACTTCCGAAGCAGCTCGAACCCCTTCATACGCTGCCAGTATCTCTTTCTCAGTTGGGGTATAGCTGGCCTCAGATCCTTTGTATCCCCGACTCCAAAAGCCGAGGGGTCGACCTCGAGTCTCCCCTGGAGCTTTCTGCCAGAGGCTCCAGGTAGGACCGTTCTCCCCAGCTGCAGTGTACAGCACATTTTTTACATCTGGCCCGGTCCGGACTGGTCCAAGGGCTACTGCATGAACTATCTCACGTTTAATTTGCTCAAAGGCTTGTTGCTGCTCAGGGCCCCATTTAAAATCATTCTTCTTCCGGGTCACATGATAGAGAGGGCTTACAATCGAACTGTAATTTGGGATGTGCATTCTCCAGAACCCCACTGCACCCAAGAAAGCTTGCGTTTCTTTCTTATTAGTTGGTGGAGACATTGCTGTTATCTTGTTGATCACATCTGTGGGGATCTGTCTACGTCCATCTTGCCATTTTATTCCCAAAAATTGAATCTCCTGTGCAGGTCCCTTGACCTTACTCCGTTTTATGGCAAAACCGGCTTTCAGCAGGATTTGGATTATTTTCCTCCCTTTCTCAAAGACTTCTTCCGCTGTATCGCCCCACACAATAATGTCATCAATGTATTGCAGGTGTTCTGGAGCTTGCCCCTGTTCCAGTGCAGTCTGGATCAGTCCATGGCAAATGGTAGGGCTGTGTTTCCACCCCTGGGGCAGTCGGTTCCAAGTGAACTGGACACCCCTCCAAGTAAAAGCAAACTGTGGCCTGCACTCTGCTGCCAAAGGAATGGAGAAAAATGCATTGGCAATATCAATCGTGGCATACCACTTGGCTGCCTTTGACTCTAGTTCATACTGAAGTTCTAGCATGTCCGGTACGGCAGCACTCAATGGTGGTGTGACTTCATTCAGGCCACGATAGTCTACTGTTAGTCTCCATTCTCCATTAGACTTTCGCACTGGCCATATGGGGCTATTGAAGGGTGAGCGGGTCCTGCTGATCACCCCCTGACTCTCCAGTCTACGGATCAGCTGATGGATGGGAATCAGGGAGTCTCGGTTGGTGCGATATTGCCGCCGGTGCACTGTTGTGGTCGCAATTGGCACTTGTTGTTCTTCAACTTTCAGCAACCCCACAGCAGAGGGATCTTCTGAGAGACCAGGCAAGGTGGACAGCTGCTCAATTTCCTCAGTCTCCAAAGCAGCAATACCAAAAGCCCACCGGTACCCTTTTGGGTCTTTGAAGTACCCTCTCTTGAGGTAGTCTATGCCGAGGATGCATGGAGCCTCTGGACCAGTCACAATAGGGTGCTTTTGCCACTCCCTCCCAGTCAGGCTGATTTCAGCCTCCAGCACAGTCAACTCTTGGGATCCTCCTGTTACTCCAGAAATATAGATGGGTTCCACCCCTTGACAGCTTGATGGCATCAGGGTACACTGTGCACCGGTATCTACTAGAGCCTTATACTTCTGTGGGACTGATGTGCCAGGCCATCTGATCCACACAGTCCAGTAAATCCGATTGTCCCCTACCTCCACCTGGCTGGAGGCAGGGCCCCTCTAATGGTCGTCACAGCATTGGACACTTAAGTCGTGTTGAAAGGGATTATTCTTCGTTATCACAGGAGCTGGAGTAAAATCAGCTCTTCCACTCCATCTGGGAAACTGCTCACCAGAGACTGAAGCCGTAGCTCTCATGGGACGATCAGTCTTGGCCCTTGCTCCCCTCTTCAGTTCACTCACCCGTTCCTCCAAAGCTGAAGTAGGTTTTCCATCCCACTTTGTCATGTCTTCTCCGTGATCCAGCAGGTAAAACCATAGGGTACCCCGTGGCGTATACCTTCTGTATCTCCTCTCTTGAACAATAGGACGTCTTTTGTTAATAGCTGAGACGTGTGTTGGTACACGTGAGGAGCTGGATAAATCAGATACATCGTCCCTCAATTTGTCGAGGTCCTGGGACAGTTTTTTCACAGCTGAGATGATGGAAGGAGTGAGATTGTCTTCGAACTCTCGGAGTTTATGAACCATTTCATCCACTGTTAGTGGTACTATGTCATTCCAGGTCACTGTTGCCAATGAATGGGCATATGATGACGGTGCATTCCGTGTAAGTTTTCGCCACATGGGTCGTGTACATTCAACTTCATCTGGATCTATAGGTGTATCCCCGTTATTCGGCTTGATGTGATAGATCATCTCTACGATGGCCGATTCCCTCAGAGACTGGATGCCTTTGTCTATAGTAGTCCACTTGGCCGAACGACTCGTAACATCGTCCTTGTACGGAAACCTTTCTTTCACAGCTGCCAAGAGCCTCCTCCAAAGGCTGAGGGACTTTTTCTCTCTTGCAATTGCTTTGTCAATTCCCCCTTCTCTAGCAAGTGATCCCAGCTGCTTGGCTTCTGTACCTTCTAGTTCGTGACCATCGGCCCCATTGTCCCAGCATCGGAGTAACCAGGTGATGATGTGCTCCCCTGGTTGACGGGTAAAATCTTTTCGCATATTCCGCAGCTCGGTTGAGGTCCGAGGTCGAGAAGTTACCTCTTCTTCTTCTTCTTCGTCATGTGATGATGACTCCTGATCAGATTCTGGACCGGGTGGTGAATTCATTGGTTCTTCATCTCGCTTCACCCTTTTTGCCTCCTTTTTGCTTGTTCTCTTGCGTACAGGGGCAACTGATATTGGTACGAATTGGTCCTCTGGTTTGGCTGCAGTGATTATCACTGTGGTTTGAGTAGCGACTGTACTTGTTGCTGGGGGTGGTGTAGCTACCGTGCTTGGAGCTGGGGTAACCGCGCTGTCTGTTGCAGTTGAAGTTTGAGCAGCTGCTGTACTTGCCACTGGGGTAGCTGCGCAGTTCATTGCAGCCAAAGTTTGAGTAGCGACTGTCGCTTTGCCCTCAAATCCGCCGATATTCTTTTCCTTTTGAAGGTGCTGGATAGTGTTGAACAAGGCCCTGTAAGCATAGGCCAAGCCCCAGCACGTTGCCGTGATTTGTCCATCTCTGGTATGGCCAGAATGACCACACACCTCATTTAAGTGTTTTACTAATTCTTCTGGATTTTGCAGTTGTTCGGTAGTGAAATTCCAAAATACTGGAGGGGCCCACTGACCTAGATACTTGCCCATACTATCCCACACACCCTGCCACTCATGGCTGTCCAGCCTCTGGGAAAATCTCTCGGTCCTCCTACATCGTCGTTTGACCCCAGACAAGACCCAAACCTGAATCTGCTTAACTCTTGAAATCAGTAGTGGGCAAAACACACTCTGTATGCGTGTTAGCATGGTGATTCCCATCACCATCAGTAAACAAGTCTCAACAGCATTAAAAGGCCATTTAAAAAATTCAAAACTCTCAAATGTAAATGGTCTGGGGGGACGACTAGGAGGGTAAAAGGATGTCTCCTTCACAGGTTGAGCACCTGAGAAGGAGAAAAAAGATGTGTAATTGCTAAGCACCTCCATCATATACCTCCCAAAGTATAAAGGTGGTGACCACACTGGGAACATAAACCAGATCAGTTTCATGATCAATGATTCTATTGTATTACAAGTCATTACCATAAAGTACAATGGGATAAAAACCTTAGCCCAAGCCCCACACTTGAAAAACACTAATACAGCCAATACCGGATGGACGTAAGATATGGTATACTGAAACTGTGAGATCAAGAGGAAAAACCTTGAGAGCCAATAAATCAGCATTGTGACGAGTGACTATCAATCCAGTCAGATCTGTTCTTATCTCAACCCCTCGGGCCCCACGTTGGGCGCCAAAAAGAACTGTCGTGGTTTAAACCCAGTCAGGTAACTTGTTCACTCACTCCCAGTGAGTGGTGCCGAGCTGACAACAATCAAGGTCCGTGTCCGTCTCCCCCCCCCCCCCCCTGCACCGGGGCTCTCCCCTTCCCCGCTCCCGGAGGAACGGGGAGGAGGATCGAGAGAGTGCAACTCCTACGGGTTGAGACAAGAACAGTCCAGCAACAAATCACCACCGCTACTATCAGCTAAAACAATGATAAGGGAAAATAACAAGGGAAGAGAATACGATACCACCGGCCAAGAAGACGAGTTCCACCCGGAAGCTCCTGTCCTTCCGGGTAACTCCCAGTTACCCCCCACCCCGGGCATGACGTGCTGTGGTATGGAATACCTCCCTGGCTAGCCCGGGTCAGGCGCCCCGTCTCTGCCTCCTCACAGCTTCCCCTCCTCCCTGGCAGAGCATGAGCCTCACAGAGTCCTTGGTCAGGGTAAACATCACTTAGCAACCACCGAAAACATCGGCTTCACCAACGCTGCTCTCAAACTAGAAGTCAAAACACAGCACTGCACCAGTTAACACAAAGGAAAAAACATGACTGCTACTGCTGAACCCAGGACATTTTTCTCCTTCTTAGTAGCTGGTACAGTGCTGTGTTTTTGACTTTCAGCCTGGGAACAATGCTGATAACACCGATGTTTTTAGTTGCTGCTCAGTAATGGTTACTCTGACCAACGACTTTGTGAGTCTCATGCTCTGCCAGGGAGGAGGGGAAGCCAGGAGGAAGCAGAGACACCTGACCAAAGCTAACCAAAGAGATATCCCATACCACAGCACATCATACCCACTATATGAACTGGGGACAGTTACCTGGAAGGGTTAGATCACTGCTCGTTTGGACTCTGTAGGTTGGCGAGTGGTGAGCGGTTGTATTCTCTTCCTTTGTTATTTCCTTTATCATTATTATTATTGGTGGTAGCCGTAGTGGTTTGTGTTATACCTTAGTTACTGGACTGTTCTTAGCCTGTGGGAGTTACATTCTTTCGATTCTCCTCCCCATCCCTCCGGGAGCACAGGGGGATTAAGGGGGGGGAGTGAGCGAGCAACTGCGTGTCTGAATTGCCACTTGGATTTAAACCACTGACCTGTGTTCAGCAGTAGCAGTCATTTTTCCCAGTCTTAGTAGCTGGCGCAGTGCTGAGGTTTTGACTTTCAGCCTGGGAACAGCTCTGAGAACACCGATGTTTTTAGTTGCTGCTCAGTAATATTTACTCTGACCAAGGACTTTGTGAGTCTCATGCTCTGCCAGGGAGGAGGGGAAGCTGGAAGGAAGCAGAGACAGGACACCTGACCCAAACTAGCCAAAGAGGTATTCCGTACCATAGCATGTCATGCCCAGTATGTAAACTGGGGGCAGTTACCCGGAAGGGTTAGATCATTGCTCAGTTGGGCTGGTATCGATCGGCGGGTGGTGAGGTATTGCATTCTCTTCCCTTACCATTATTATTGTTAGTGATAGAGGTAGTGGTTTATGTTATAACTTACCTACTGGACTGCTCTTATCTCAACCTGTAGGAGTTACATTCTTTCGAGTCTCCTCCCCATCCCTCCTGGAGCTGGGCAGGAAGGCAGAGGGGAGTGATCCAGCGGCTGCATGGTTCTGAGTTACCAGCTGGACTTAAACCACAACAGTTCTTTGTGGTCCCCAGCGTGGGGCTCGAAGGGTTGAGACAACAACAGATCTGACCAGAGTGTGTCTAATTGTATTTGTGATAAGCATTCATTCTTTCGGGTTAATAGTCACTCATCACAATGATGATTTATTGGCTCTCAAAGTCGTTGCTCTTGATCTCAAGGTTTCAGCATGTCGTACCTTACTTACACCCAGTATCTGCTGTTTTGGTGTTTTTTGGCTGGGGTCCTTGGGCTAAGGCTCTTGTTTCATTGTGCTTTATGGTAATGACTTGTAATCATTGATCATGAAACTGATCTGGTTTGCATTCCCAGTGTGGTCACCAACTCTATACTTTGGGAGGTATATAACAGAAGTGTTTAGCAATTATACATCTTTTTTTTTAACTCCTCAGGTGGTCAACCTATGAAGGAGACATTCCCTTACCTTCCCAGCTCCCCCAGCAGACTATTTACAGGATCATTTGATAGTTCTGAAGGTTTTGAATGGCTTTTGGGTAACTTTGAGACCTGCCTGCTGTTTGTGATGGGGATCACCATGTTGGCACACATACAGACTGTGTTTTACCCACAACCATTTTGTCTGATCTCGAAAGTTAAGCAGAGTTAGCTTTGGGTCTAGGGTTAGATGACGATACAGGAGGACCACCAAGAGATTTTCCCCAGGGCTGGACAGTCATGAGTGTCAGGGTGTGTGGGACAGTATGAGCACATATCTAGTCCACTGGGCCCCTCCAGTGCTTTGGAAGCATTGGAGATAGAAGGCAGCTGTATGGAGTCCCTGACGACAAGTTGCAGAAACTGCTGAAGGGGAGGATGAATTATTTTGAGCCTGGTGGGCCCATGACACCACAGGCCATCAGGGCAGAGATGCAACATAGAGATGGACTCATGATCAAGGGGTGGACTTAGCAATGGACACTATTGCCCAGGTTATTCATGAGTGTGAAACGTGCTGCAATTAAGCAAGCCAAGCGGTTAAAGCCTCTTTGTTATGGAGGATGATGGCTGAAGTACAAATATGGGGAGGCCTGGCAGATTGATTATACCATACCATACCATACAACCAGCTCTGAAAGACTGTTACAAGACACGGAGCCTGACATTATGGACCAGATGGACTCAGCAGCTTTACCGGGATTGGTCCAAGCACTAAGAAATGATATCTCTCTCTCCCTCTCTCTCTGTGTGTGTGTGTGTGGATGTATATATATGAAATAAGAGTGATGTTATATTGAAAACGTGGGATCTGAGCATGACGTGAGTGGTATGGAATAAGGGGTGGATAATACACTATTGAATTATTATGGCAAGTTCAGGTACTAGTGTGAAAAGTTTTGGTGTTTTTCAGTAGATCTAATAGAGAATTTCCTGTATATTAGAAATATCAAAAGCTTTTTCAAATACATTAGAAAGGGCTGGTGTTCTGCATAAGCCGCAGTGCAGCTCTTGAATATAATAAAAGTCAGTTCTTCTTCTTACTGTATTGGTCTACCTGGTGATTTATCAAAAAAAAAATAAAAAAAATCTTAGGAGACTTTTTCTATCAGGAAGGGGGTGCATAATCATTTTTTTTTTTAAAGAGTCTTACCTGATTAATATAATTAATATAACTTTTATAGCTTCTTGTTTAAATTGCATAGTATGCTTCCTATTTTTATTTTTTTCCTCTTTCATAACGGCAGGCACTCTGAGAAGGTTGCCAGCTAAGCATAAGTAGCTGCAACTTAATCATGTACAGCTTAATGAATCTAATGAAACAGTGTGATTAAGTTCAGATTAAATATATCTTACCTAACATCACTCTTTCTGCCCTATAAACTTTAAAAATGCAAATTTCTAACTTACAGTGATTTGTCACCTGGTTACTGAGTTTAGGTACTATTCTGTACTTTTTGAGTCTTTCATAACTAAAGTTGTAAGTCTTGGTATAGTTGTTGTTCAGTTGCAAGTCCTTGAGGCAAGAGGTGTGGGTTGGGATAATTTATAGCCTACATGATTAGATTTATCTGTAACTGTAAAATAAGATCCCTCTTACAAATATGATTTTATTTCAGAAAAGACTGAAATAAGGGTTATGCATGTAAACAGGCTTTTAGAAGATGGAAGAATAGATATAAGCAAGAAGTAAAAGAACAAAAAAGGGGATTTATGCTTTAAAGTGGAGCTGATAAAATTTTTTCGGTGATGGGAAAAACCTGATTCAAGCTTATTGTAAAACATTTTATGGCTAGCATGTCTAACTTTGAGTTCATCTTTGACCTGCTATGTTGGCTACCTAAAACTTGTCTAGGAGAAGGGCACAAACTTAAAAAACAGCCCTAACCAACAAACCTAACAAGACCAAAACCTAACACAAACAGGGAAATAAACAAACAAACAAAAAACCCAACTTGCAACCTCTTCTTGGTTGGTTAAAAATATAATTTTAAAATATTTTAATTTAAATTCTGATTTTTCTGACTTTGTATTATAGATCAGAAGAAATAAGAAAAGGTTTGAAAATACCAGCTCGCTTCCTTTGGAAAGGTAAAAATTTTGTTCCCTTTAGGATTTAATTTTAATTAAAAATTTAGTAAGAAATTTTACTTATTTTACTTACAGGAGATAGTTGGTTTAGCTCTTTATGGGTAACAGTTTTATGCCTAAAGATGTTCACATATGCAGTTTTCTGTTTTTTTCCTTTTTTTTTTTTCTGATGAAAAGACATACATATCACTGATGAGTTTTCTCAGTGGGTTTTTAATTTTGTTGTCTCTTGAGTTGAATCTAAAGTAATTTGAAGTGAAAAGATGCTAGAGCTATGATCTGCATTAAAGAACATGACTGTTTTCTATTTATAAGCAGAAAAACTGCTTATTTTTGTTATAGTGAAGATTTGATTGAAGATTTCTAAGTATCTCACTTTAAGATCAGCTAATACTAAAAGTAACATACTAAAATAAATGTTTAGCTTATTTTCAGTGTAACTTTGCAGTGGAAAATTCTGAACATGGCTCCATCCAGTATGTGTGTGCAAAGTGTCACAATTGTATTTCATTTTTATAAGACTTAACAGACCTGATTTCAATGCTACTACTGCTGCAGTTACTAATTCATCCATAGCATCCAGCTGCTCATTAGATTATTTTAAACTTGATTGCAGGAGTATGTAAATATGTTAAGCATTTGCAGAAACCCCCATAAAATATGTAGTTCTTTAAACTTTTAACTATGTGGTGAGCTGTGAAGGATGGCTAGGGAAACAGAAGAAATTTCACTTGTTTTACTGTAGGAGGAGGTGAAAGGCTGAAGTACTCCTCTGAAGCTCTACATATGCATGCAATAATAAATTACATAAAATTCATGCAGAAGTCAAATCATTCTCTTTTATGTTGTGATTTCAGAGTTCTGCTGTTTTCTATTTCCTTTATAACTTAATTCTCTTGAAGAAAACAGAATATTTTTTAGATGTTCAAAGTGGACTTCTTTGATGTGAAATATAAAAATCCTAAATGCTAGTTTTATTGTTAACACATTGTGAAATGACAGCAGGTTTCTTCTTGAAGTAGACGGAAAAATCCACAGTCTTGTAGGTGGCTAAGTAAAAAAGTGCGATTTGCCACTCCTACAACAAGCTCCTAGCATTTCCATAATCCAACTTTAAGTAATAATAAACATCAAACTTCATCAAACACATGAAGTCAGGAATTCATGTTGGTTATGTAAGCAACTTTATTCAAAGAAAAATGTTAAATTTGCCCAAATAATTACATTTCAAAACAAAGAAAATAAATCTTTTGCATATTAAAAAGCAGCTTGTGTCATTAGTTATTAATGTAATTTTTTTCTTTTACTTTCACTGGTGTTGTACTGCATATTTTTATAGAATCTTTACTTGAATTGAAAATCCGAAATCATGTTTGTTTCGAAATATGTCACCTTCTATAAATCTCTCTCTGCATCAGAAGATCTATTTGGTTTCTAATGGGACAAAAATATTTTCATATTTTTACTTGACTCAGTTTGCTGATTTAGTGTTTATTTAAATTTCAGTTTTAAGCTGGAGAAATTAATAAAAATTAACTACCACAATGATACTACCATGGGTCAAATCGCACGGCTAAACTTTCAGCAAGTTGCAATGCACAGAGTAGAGATAACTCTACCCATTTCTGTCATATTTCCAGGTATCAGCACATCTTCCTAACTAGGGACAATACAAATTTTACATCAGCACATCTCCTAGATAGTTTTGAATGTTAGAAGCCTTAGCCAGAATGTAGATCTGACCTCCTGATGCTGCAAATGGGACAGGCAGTGTTGAAAAAACATAACTACTGTTAATGCTGTGTCTTCCCGCTACCCCCGAAGTATAATTACAATATAGTATAACACGTATAAATATATATATGCAATTAAAAAGCCTTTAGAGCTACTTCCTTAACTGTTCTATAGGGTTTTGTTGCTGTTGTTTGGGTTTTTTTTTTTCAGTGCTCTGGCTAAGAAAAAAAAAAAAGCTAACTTCTACTTTAGGTAGTTTCATTAAGAAGCTTTAAAATTGTGATTGTCACAGCAACAGCCATTCTAAGAAGTCAATAATTTGCCCCAGATTTTTTTTTAAACACCTGATTTGAAAATTTGCCTCCCTGCCAATGTAGTGTGGACAAAATAGAAAATAACCCCCAGTGACAAAATAGAAAATATCACCAGTAAAAATCTTCTTTTATTTACTTTTATTTTTTTAAATCAATCTATCAGAAAGTACAAGATGTGAAGAAACTGCTAGTGACAGAGTAAACAGAGTGCTGCTGGTAAAGCCTTTAACCTTCACTTTTCAAACCCATAATTTTAATTATTCAAAACAGGAGTTAATGAGGACTTAAGCCAGTTTTTGACTCTGACCTAAATTGCTTCTGCATAGCTAATACAAAGATTTAATTTCAGGTGAAAAGCAACATATTTGTTTTTACTGATTTTTTATGAATTAAGATAGCACATGAAATCTTTCTCTAACAAGAGGGGTTTTTTTAGTTCAAATGTTTTGTGCAAGCAAATCTATGTACTGTAGAATAAATGATTCATGAAAAATTTTTGTTATCCAAAGAAATTTTTCTTTAACGAAATAGTAAAACACAGAACATTTTTTTTCCCATTATCATAACCATCATATTTATTCAAGACTTAAAATATTGCCTTTCTAGCTTTACTATGTACATTCCAGTAAATAGTCTTGACTTACACAAAATATCTGAGACTCATACAAAAAGAATACTGGGGCTGAGAAAGAGTATTTACAAAATAACACAGTATTTATTAAAAAGGTGTGGTTGTATGCTATGCAACAGAAGAAAACTGACTGACTCTGCTGTGATCTGCTGTAAAGTTTGGGCTGTATTAGGCAAAGGGCTGAAAAACATTTTTAAATTCCAAACCCATGATATTCTGCTCTTAAAATACACCATTAGCTTATGATCTTAAGCCATTTAATCGTAAATTAGGGCTCACATATATGAGTAAATATCTTCTACATTAACATGTATATACTTTTATAATGGGTCAAAATCTACTCATTTGGGCAAACGTGTAAAACCACCAGGTCATTCACCACATAGCAAAAAATGCATGTGCATAAAAAATCTTTCATAATAAATGAATGTACAGAGCCAGACAGTTCTTAAAAGGAAACTTACATTCCGTGTAAAGATTTAGGGACAAAAGACTCAGCGCACATTTTTCCATAGTAACCTGGGAAACTGAGACCTATTAACCCAAGTTTCCTTAACTTATATAGTTTACTGTGTAACTGGTCCAGTTGAAGGGTACAGAACTTGTCTTGCATTGAAGTTGTCTTTATTATTAGCAAGAAGAGTCTTTGGGATGTTTTTGTTTTTAGAGAAGCACACTAATGTATGCATTAGTACTAAATATCATAGTCAGTATTTTACTGGATTGTAAAAGATGTTTCTTTCATGGTCTTTCCACAGAATAGTATTAAAGAAAGTAAGAGTATAGGATAGAAAGACAGACCTTCAGGACTCTTCTGTCCTGAAGGGTTTATCTTGTTTAAGTGAGCACAATAAAGAAGAGCTCAGTAATGCTGCTTTGGAAGTGTGTGGTAAAGGAAATGTCCCTATACAGGTTATTTAAGTTAATCATGTTAAGCAGTCAAAAGTGAAATGACTGCACAGTAAAAAAAATCTTATCTATTACTAACAATACAACGACGCAAACATTGCTTTCTAGATGAAAGGAAAGGAATCATGATTCTTGATGGGGATGCCAGGAAAACAAAAATCTACATTAAATTTTGCTTAGATGATCAACCTGAATAAATTAAAAGTAAATTGAGATTCTCTGTGAAACACCTATATTTTATTGTTATTGGCTATTATGTGTTGTACATATAACAGGCAAGAAATCATATTCTGCTCCTTTTCCCACAACATAAGGAAGTATTTTATGGAGCTCAACACTTTTTCTTACTGCCTGTGAGCATATGTTTCCTTCCACAAAGAGATGACAACTTCTCTTTTTCCGCTAGTGCAAAACACTGTAAGCACAGTGACCAAAGTGAGCCAGAATTCAGCTGCAAACACAGAGAATGATATGTTTTCAGGTGTGTAAAATCTGTTCTTATATAAAATTATTCAAAAGAGAGTTTGAGGATAAAATTTAAGTCAGGGGGGTGAAATTTATGATGAAGACAAATTTTTATCATGCTCTTTGTCCAGTTACATCACAGTCAATATTCCTTTGCTCTCTGTCCTCTCCACAGATCTTGTTGGAATTATGAATTTGTGTTGTTCTGATTTAACTCTGAAATTTCTCCTCCAAGGAAAAAATATAACCATTGTTTGTTTCTAGTAATAAATATCTTTAAGATCTCACAAGAAAAAAAAAATCCACTTTCTTCGCATCTTGGTCCTCATGTTAGGTATTAGAATAAAAATAATTTTAAATCTTTCAAAAAAGAAGGCAGGAATTAAAAAGCCCTTGAAAATTCTGCAAAATCACCTTGCTCATGGAATGGTCTATGAAATATGGTAGATATTTGTCTGACTCTTTCTTGTTCCCTTTAACACTGAGTATTGTTGCATCATCTTGAGGAGGTATGTCCCAGGCTGTAATAATAGTACTACAGAGTTCTACCTAACATCAAGGCTGTTTCCTCCTAATTAAATTAAAGAACATTTTATCTCTTACTAGCATGGAAAAAAAAGAATAGTATTTTTTTCCTCTATGTTGGGATTTTTGGTTGACCTGTTGCATTTGGGGGGGGTTGGGGGGGGTGGTGGTGTTTGTTTATTGTTGTTATTGTGTAATAAAGACTGTTATGTCTCATTTCTCTTTATTCTAAACTGAAATTTTTAAGTTTTCATTTCCTTGACCTGATGTCATTTTATTTCCTCTAGCAATGTGAGTCCTGCTCTCGTGTGCAGGAAAGGCTGGTTGCCAACTGGGGCTGCAGTTTATCTCAGCAGCTTTGACAAAATGCAAACATTTGAGATTCACCTGGGTTGTTTTCAATTTTTTAGCTATTCTAAAGGATCGTGTGTTCTTATCTAGTTTCATTTTCTACTTAGTGCATGCTAAGATATTTTCTGATTTACCGTTTTTGTTGGAAGGGAGGGTGCTAAATAATACAAAGAATTTAATTGCACAGAGTAATGCACAAATTAATCACAAAACTTTCCTTATGAATTATCATGCTGCTATTGTGTATATGTTGAGGGAATTACCAAATAATGGAATTAAAATTATTACTGTTTGTTTCTGTATAAATAACTCAGAATGAACAAGTTGCAGAATTTCAGAAAAACAGATTCTCCAAAGATGAAGTGCTCAAATTCCTTTCACTAGTTGAGAACTGCTCTTCAGACAGCAGTTGTAGTTGTTATTTCAAGATCTTGTTGAAAGCATGGATAAAGGAAGAAAAACTTGCAGACAAAGTTTTATGGAAATTTTTACTGTATACCTCTTGGACCATTTTCAATTTAGCACTTGCCACTGAATTGGAGCCTGACACTGCTAGCATAGTGTTCTTAAACCTTCTTTCTGCCAATCTGGAGCCATTTTAACCTGCACAGTTTGTTTTATGAAATGTTTCAGCATTTCTATAGAGCATAGTGCATTAATAAGTCAATAATTGCACAAAAATTGACGCGGAAGACTTCTTAATATCTGTCCTCTATGAAGAGGAAGAAATATCATTTGGCTTACAGGTCACAGTCTGTGCTGTCCTCTTGACAGCTGGCTGTTGTGGGTTTTTGGTTTGCTGGTTTTGTTTTTTTTCTTTTTTTCTTTCTTTATGATCCTTAGAAAATCGTGTACTTTATTTCAAAGATGAAATTAAATCTAATGATCGTACTGCTAATTAAGTAATATTACTATTCATAAAATCAAGGGAGGAAGTCTAAAGAAAGCTTAAAAAAAAAGGAATAAAATTGTGCTAGGGATAAGGATAGAATTTAATATTTAATGGTCTGAGTAGTGGTAATGAGATTCCTAATGACATTTGGTAGCTATAAGCAGACATTCAGCAAAGTGAAGTTTAGTTGCAAGAGCTGCTTTTCAGTCTTGAGTTTAAAGATTCCTGTGGCTACCAAGTTATTGGGAAATAAAAGGGACAAAAATAATGGTGTACTATGTGAAGTTGAGAATTCTACTTGTAAGGAGTAGTGGGAAGAAAACAGAAAGTAAAAATAGGTAGCTGAGAAATCTACCAAACTTATTTGCTATGTTTTGTTATATGGAAAGAAATGAAAACAAAACCCAAAACTGTGCAGAAATCCAGTAACTTCTCACAGTCAGCTTTTCACAGATGGCTCAGGGAAAGCACAAACACAAACTCTTAGTTTCCACTCAAGTGCTGTTTAGGAATCTTGATTTTATTACTCTCTTTTGCAAATAACTCTTTATTTTGATTGGAATCTTTTAGCATGAATAACTACTATACAGTTCCTGTCCCTGACACAGGTTTATTCTAATTCTTTGCTGCATCAACCACTGAATCAGAGCATATTTGATAATAATTTTGCATATTAAGCACATGTTCTTTCTTTTCCTGCTGCTAGCCTTTTTTTAGATGAAAATGAGCATCAAATAAACTATACATAATTAAAGGAAAAATAAATACTTATGTTGGTATGAATTTTCAGAAATTATAATTATTTAGTTTCTTTAATTGAAGCCCCAAAGTATATGCCGCAGAATCTGTAGCTCCTTCTCTTTTGATCATATTTATTCTGTGTCTTATGGAAGTTCTGTTCAACAATGGTAATTTTTTTCAGATCTTCTGAACAGTTTTGTTCCAAGAAAAGATCTAACTCTTTAGTGTCTCTAGTGTTTTGACTGTTTTCCCCTTTCAGCTGAAAAATATTACAAAGCTCTTCATAATTATCAAGAAATGTAGCACCTCAAGTGTTTGACTATCTGTTTTTTAGGAAGAGTCTCTTATTTCAAAACACCTGTTGAAATATTTTCAGTAAAGGTATCTCTGTCGGGAACATACACAGAGTGTGCAAGCACACATATATTTTGAAAAGAAGAAGCCTAGATGGATTTACAGTTTCTCATTTGTCTTTTCTGGTCATCAAATATTAATGTAAGTTGTAGTTCTAAATAAAAAGAAAGTTAAACAATCAGGTACTCCCCCATAGCTTCAGAAGGCTAAGATATTTTATCATATTTATAAAAAGACTGGCATCCCAAAGAAGCGTACAGTGTATTAAGCAGTAAGAAGAGAAAATGGCTTATTTTACACCAGATGTTTTATGGTGCAAACCTGCTGCATTTTTTAAGAATACATAACAAATCAGGTTGCCAACACAACATGAACAGGAACATGGGAACTAGTGCTGGCTTAAATGTATCTATTTGGCTCCAGGACTTAAGTAAATGAAATCCTCAAAAGAAAATGAAAAAAGAGGGGGGGAAAGGATACCCTCCACCCCTAAAATTATTGCCTCCTTAACTGATCTCTAAATTTTAGGGAATTCTCTAGATAGCACTAAGAGTTAGATAAGATGCTGCACACCTGACAGTTGTAAAAACATGATCAGTTATATAACAAATGTAAATACAAGCTGAAAAGTAATAATTTTTTTCGCAAGACAGGATATTAGAATTACCTTACCCACAAAATGTTTTGCCTTATAGTTTTATTCATTCTTATGATTCTACTTTTCTATCAGAAATATTTCAGACTAATGACACACTGTTTAATTGCTTCAGTTCTAATTTGTCTTCTGGCTTTTAAATATCATTTGCATCCTTAAATATTATTTGCATCCTTAAATATTATTTGCAGCCCACATTTTCTGTGTAATGTATGGCAAAACAGATGCAAAGCAATCGTCAAGTCAGGATACTTATTCTATTTTATAAACTCACTCTTAGGACAGAACTAGGAAAAGATCTATTATTTCAGTGGTATCTGCCTAGAAGCATCCCAATACTAGAGGAAAGGTTTTACTTTATATAGTTGTCCTGGGTTCAGCAGTAGCAGTCATTTTTCTCCTTCTTGGTAGCTGGTGCACTGCTGTGTTTTGACTTTCGGCTTGGGAACAGAGCTGGTAACAATGATGTTTTGGTTTGGCCAAGGACTTTGTGAGCATCATGCTCTGCCAGGGAGGAGGGGAAGCCGGGAGGAAGCAGAGACAGGACACCGGACCCAAACTGACCAAAGAGGTATTCCATACCACAGCACGTCATGCCCAGGATGTAACAGGGAGTTAGCCGGAAGGGCTGGGAGACTGCAGGGCTGGAGGAGGTATCAGTCGGTGTTTGGTCAGGCTGGGGGTGTGAGTTATCGGTCGGCTGGTGGTGAGGTGTTGTATTCTTTACCCTTGTTATTTCCTTTATCATCATTATTATTGGTGGTAGCAGTAGCGATTTGTGTTATACCTTATTTACTAAACTGTTCTTATCTCAACCCATGGGAGTTGCATTCTTTTCAATTCTTCTCTCCTTCCCTCCAGGAGTAGGGGGAGGGAAAGAAGGGGGGAAAGTGAGTGAGCAAGTTGCCTGACTGGGTTTAAACCACGACAATAGTGCTCATTTTAGGTTAGCTTTGATGTGCTCTGATTTTACTACAGCCTTAATCTTGTGACAGCTTTCTCTCCATCCCTACTTAAAATGGTTACTCCATTTCATAACGACTGGCAATTTTGTGCAGACTTCTTTGCAGATGAAAGCAAATATCTTTGCTTTGGAAGTAAAAGAAATAGTCTTTCAAATATTGCCCTGAACTTCTGATGTATACAGTGTTGGATTTGTCTGATAGTGTAGTATGAGAGTTAGTAAAGCTGAAAGAAGACCTAAGGAATATGCAGAAAATCTGTTTGAAGCACCTGTGAGATCAAGAGAAGGTGTGGGGTCGAAAATCACTGGGAGAGATTTCACATAATAAATCTTGAGCAATGAGGTAACTGTAAAAGGATAGCTGATGCTGACGGAGAAAATGAAGCTGTCTGAATAAGTGTTAAAAAGAGTCAATTAAATTAAGCCAGTTATATCATTCAGACTTTATTTGCATCAAGGTACTGGCAAATGGTTAGCTGTGAGTTTAGGAAATTTCATGGTTAAATAGAAAATAACACAGGGGTTCACAATATGAGCCTCTGGGGTTATAACTGGAAATAAGAACCTGTCTATGGATGTAGACTTAACACATTTTATGGACTCAAATACCGCTTCTGGCTTGTGTTCCATTCATTCTTTGGAATTTAGATCATGCTGTTTGGAATGGTTGAAGTTACAGAATAATTTCTTACACGCACACTAACATGGCTAACACATTAACACGATTAACTACTTAGCATAATGGATTAGGCTGCCCTAGCTAGCTGGACTTTTGTTGAACAATATAATCGCTTTCCTGGCATTATAAGGTTTTGGTTAAGATTATAAGGTTATGCCTTGTGAACTCTTTTTCCACACAGAGTGTTGACTTTTTTCCTTCTATCCAGATCTTTCTCTCCTGCACAGTCTTCTAGTGCTCCCATCAGTGTTGACTGCAGATAACTTGAATTAGCTATGCTGTGAAGCCAGAGTGGACACTGAAATACAGGAATAAACAAGCCTATAATGATTTCTGCTACCTTGGAGAAAGTAGATGGAACAGTATGAAGAAATCTGAAAAGACTTGATATATTAGCTGTTTCTGAGTCAATAAGGAATTAGATAATAATATATAATTGGTAGGAACAAAAGTAAACCACTATATAGTGATGTTGCAGAGGAAGAAATATGCAGCTGAGGAGACTCACAGAAGACCAAGGTTTAAAAAATAATAACAAATAAAGTACTATATTATGTAGTGACTTAGAAAATGTGAAATGGATTGGATGCTTGCCCTAAGTACCCTTTAAGGGATTGCAAGGGAGAAATCAGCAGTGCTTCCAATAAGTAATACAATCTATAAATTCATGGTAATAGAATCGGTGCACATACAACATGGCTGGAGAAATGGTGAAAGAAAAAATAGTTTACCAAAGCTTGAAATCTTGCCTTCAGGCACTCGAACTATATTACCTAATGGTATTCTGAGGCCTTAAATATTGTAGCAAACAAAACTGAAAGATGTGACTTTGTTAAAAAAACTAAGTAAATATTGGAAAGGTTAGATGAGTGGGGAAAATAATGACTGCTGAGTTCTGAGCTGGTCAAATCTGTTTATTTTTCTTATTTCAATCTACACAGAAATTTTCCTGAATAGGTGGTACCAATGCTTCTGGTTTTTCACAGAAGATAAGCATTGCATTTTCTTTGTTATAAAATGCATAATAAAAGCATGATAACAAAATGTTTTTCTGAGGTCATCTTAAAAAAGTACACAAAAGTTATAAAAATGCATAGGCCTTTGTAACAATTTAGCAGAGGGAAGTATTTGATTTACACCACTCTGTCACAGAAAGCTACAGGGGAACTCATTTCTTTTGCTCCCTGCTCAGCAGGGGTGGAATGCAACTATAAGTACAAGATATTCATTAAATTAACTTCTGGCAGTTTAGCATGTCTTTCAGCCTGTGTAACTTGTATCACTCCCTCAGTATGGCAATGAGGATAATGCGTAAAGACATTTGAAATATCTTTATTTACTCTATGATGTGGTAATTGCAGTCAATTTATGCAATATGTATAGTTTCTGTCATAAATGTAACATCATGCCCTGGCAGGCAAAGAAGTAACTGGGAGGTTATGTTGCTATTTTGTTATTGTGTGTTTCTCTGCTATTGCTTGTTCTGTAATGAGAAAGGGTCTAACCTTATAGGAGAGCAAAATGTGGCATCCAAGTGTGTTTTGTGTGCTCTTGGTGACTGAAAGTCTTTGGCAGAGAGAAGAAGTGTGAAAATCATCTCTGCAGAAAAAAAATAATTGGCTTAATATCTCATTTTCCTTTGTTGATTTACTCAAAGAAACTATTTTTAATAAGGTACTATTCATTATACAACTGGCATTTTACAGTGAACAAATTTCAGGCTGTGATTTAGTCTACTTGTTCACTGGTATTTAAAAGTTTTATCCTGTCTTCCAATACACTAAAACACTTTCAATTTTATTTTATTTCTCCCCCCGATATTGTACTATTTTTCTTGTTGAAAGAAAATCCTCAAATTGCAGTCTGTGGGCCTGTGACAATGAGGACTGGTACTGTTTCAATGTTTTCAGCCATTTTATAGAAACCACAAATATTCTTGGATATGTAGGTCTCTAGTTAGTTGTGATAAAAGGCAAGCTACCCTGACTTAACAAACAGCACTCATCATGTGTGAATCCTGCATGTTTATTTCAGGAAGTAGATTTTTTTGCAAAAGACCATTTTCTTAACACATCTTTACAATCTCTAATTGTGTATCTCTTACAGAATTTGTGGTTTGGGTCAACAACAACAATTTTAATTGCAATTTACTTTGGAACTGAAACCAGCTAAGAAAACTTTTCATGAAAGGAAACCCTTCTTTTGACCAGGCCCAGGGATGACCACTCTCATTTTTTAATCCTGTGAGAATTACACAGCAGGAGCACAGAAGGCATCGTGTCAACTTAGGAAAGTTATCACAAGAAAGTCCAAAAATCTTGGTTTATTTTAAGGGCCTGAATAACTTGAAGACGCGTTTTGTATAAATGCAGTAAGGCCACCTTAACAGAGACCCTGTGTTTTATCTTTGTTTTGCTTCAGTAGTGATCATTGATGTTGTGTTTCATGGCTCAGTTATTAAAAAAGAATGTCAGAATAATTTTCCCTTGTAAATGGGGAAATTGTTTTATTTCTACTTTCCATCTATGTTTCCAGTACAAAATAGGTATTAATTTGTATAATGATTAGTTATTAATGCAAAATAATTATTTGTGGACAGTTGTATATAAAATTAGATTTGATTGTATCTTGGTAAACAAAAGAGGTGGTTTTCTTCAAACATGATCTTGTCTCAGAGGCATTTCTTTTTGATTAACTTATTTTTCACATAGATAATCTAGACATGAATACCTTACTGTTTCTCTGAGGACATTGCTAACATCTGTTTCTGCTTTAAAGCGGCAATAAGCATCAACATATCAAATGTATGTCTAGTTTTAGCATAGTAATACATGAATATTTCTCTTCTAAATAGTTCTAACAATTCAACTGTTTAATTATTCTGACTCTATGACTAAAAAAAATAAAAAAAACAACAAAACCCAAACCAAAAATCACATGGAATGCAAAAGAGAAGATGTATTTCCTTTTAGGGGGAAAATGAGGCTAGAGAAAGGCAGACAAATATTGAAAATAGAAAGAAGTAAAAAAATAGGCAAGTCAAGTCAAGTAAAATGAGATAAAAATTTGATAATCATGTCATGTAATAACTGAGATGAACAGCTCCACAAGGCGTAACTCAAAGCACAGGTACAAAAAAAAGCTTCCTGGCTAAAATCTAAAGAGTTTCAGGGTGAACAATGGGGATCATACTATCATGACTGTACATATGAGGAGTTTTAGAGGGCATTTCCTTTTTGTTTGATTGGTTGGTTTTTATTTTTTCCCCTAAAGTGTGATATATGAAAAAAAAGAGAAGAAAAATTGGTGTTCCAAGAAGTATTTACCCAGTCCTGAAACATCAATGCTTGAGTTTATGTCCATATGGCAGAAATTAAAATTTCATTTAAAATAAAACATTCTTAATCTCTTTGTCTTTGCCAAAACTGAACCAATTAAAAACTGTTGGAATGTCATCTTTGTAGGTCTTTAGGTACCATGGGTTAATAACTCTGAAATAAACTTCCTTTCTCTCAAAAAATTTATTTAAAATATTAACCCTCAAACTTAATGGTAGTAGCTGTCAGTGTAAACCATATGAATCATAATTATTCTGAAATGTTTTGGCCTAAACAGTTAGAAATCAGTAATTATTGCTTAACTGACATACAAATAATATTTCATTAGAAACAGAATTTTCTTGCTACTCGGATCTGAGTAGTAATGTTATAAATTTGTACATGAAGTCAAAGAGAAACAGAGCTTAATACATTTAAATGGAAAATTTAATTACGGGAGTCTTTCATCTATTTTTTTATGTTTAGTAAACAAACAAAATATTAAGTATATATATCTATAAATGTTAAATTAAATATTGTTCTTATTTCTCATTTTCTTACTCTCTTATTAATTTGCAATATATTAAATTAATTTCTCTGAGTCAAGTCTGTTTTTTCTGCAACATTAATAGGTGAGTGATCTCCCTGTCTTTGTCTCGGCCCATGAGCTTTTTGTTGTACTTTTTCTCCCCTGTCCTCTTGACAAGCTGGAACGATAAACTGGTTTGGTGGGCACCTGGTAGTCAGCCAAAGTCAACTCACTCCAGAAGGGAAAATGATTTAGGCTAGAAATTCAAAGGCTCGAGGTTTGAGTAATTTAAACTTTTTAGACTATCCTGTAGTCATATTTCCTCTAATTTTGTGATGAAGATTTAAAGACCAAAACGTACATCAAAATCACTTCCTGCTCTCAGAGAGACTATCTCAGCTTTAATAACTCAATTTTGTCATTCTGGAAAGAAATAGTCCCATAGGCCATGAAAAATGTCAAAATAGTGCAGAGCACAATGAACTAACTTTAAGAAACAGAGGCCTTAAGGTACTTAATGTAGAATATAATAATTATTTCAGGGTCTCTCAAATTACTTACTAAACAAAATCTTTCATCTGAAAACCACAACAGGAACAGGGTCATGAGACACTTCAGAGCCTGACTGAACTGTGAATAATATTTTAATATTAGATGCCTCTCTTCTGTCATGGAGAAATTTGTTTTTATACTCTTACATTCTCTATAAGATTCAACAAAGCAAATAACTGTATTAACAATAAATAAAATAAAGGTGAAATGTCAAATGAGTCACATTTTTATTAGGCATAAAATAACATTATCTGCTGTTACACTGACCCAGAAGACAAAGAAATTGAAAACTAACATTAATGAAGTCAATGTCAATTATAAGTGTGTGAATCAAAAACTATGCCTCATTTTCCTGATAGCAAAGTTTATATTTAATGTTCCATAAGCCTGATGCTTTAATACTTAGAAATCTCTCTAAGTTGAGTATAAGAAATTATAGGATCCTTGTTACTCTTTTGGATGAGAAATTATGTCTAATCATGCCAGCATCCACTTAAACAACCCAGTTCTTCATAGAAGTATACAAACAGTCCAGTGTAAGGAGAGAAACCTTTTCACTACAGCTGTAGTACAATTGCTTATACACGTATACCAATATGAAGTAGCACTTAAGAATATTCTTTGATACATTAGTGGTCTCTGTGCACTCATTGTTATGATGCCAGGCATCCTTGGACAATGGGAAGGAGCTCATGGATGAAAACCATCTCAGATCTGCCACAGCGTTCAGCTCTTTGAGGTGACTTGATCTTTGAATATTGAAACACTGGGGTGAGTACATATACGCCTCCCACCTGATCTACCAATTAGCTAGACATTGTAAAGCTACTACTTTTTCACTCACAGAACAATTTCTTGTAATAAAACACTTAAAATAAAATACAGTATTGTTTCTTAATGACGTTGAGTAGCTGGAATCACCAGACCTGGAAGTGTTCAAAACCCATGGGGATGAGGCACACAGTGACATGGTTTAGTAGTGGACTTGGCAGTCCTTAGGTAATGGTTGGACTTGGTGAATTTGAAGGTCTCTTCCAACCTAGTTGATTTTATGATTACCTATGCTATTGTTTTATAATGTTGGCAGCAATGAAAAGCATTTTAAATTATAACTTATTAAGTGCCTTTCTTATTGAGACCATAATGAACCAGCTCATCACAATGCGAAACAACCCACTAGATCAAAGAATATACTACTTATCAATAGATTTTATTTTTTTTTTAATCCCATATCCTTCTATATTTAAAAGTCTTACCAATTAATACCTAAAAATCTGCTCCCAGTTTCAGGTGCCTCTATGGTTGCTATTTTCTTATTCTGGTGATCATATTTACCCTATTATTATTATTCTCCTTCTACTGAGGTGTCAGTTAAGGCATGTCATTCTTCCCCCTTATCTTTATGATTGTTCAGGTTAAAAAATCACAAGAAAGCTATTATGTAGTATTACTCAAAAGGGCATGAGGAGTAAAATGTCTATAAACTGCTTAGCAACTGAAATTGCATGACCTTTTTGTTCCAAATTCTATCTGGTTCATGAACCTCTCGTAAAAGTCAGTCAATGACAATCTTCAGCAGAACCTATCAACCAAAGTAGATGCTCAAGACCAACTATATTCTTTTTCTTTTTTAATTTTTTTTTTTTTTTTTCCACTGGCAACAACGATATTTGACCTTTCCTGTATCTACTGTTCCTCTCACCTGTACTGTCTTAAATTCTGGAAAATATAAGACAGTGTCTGTCATGTGTCACCACTTTTAACACACACGCACACACACACACACACACACACGCGCACATTTTCATTCTTCTGACCTTTCTTTTCCCTAATACGTCAAGACTAGGCACTTCTTCTTTTTTCATTTTTTTTTTTTTTCAGAATAGAAATCAATAATTTATTGACTATAACATAGCGTACATCACTGTTCAATGCTGTCATGTTAGGGCTCAGGTAGTTCATGGCTTAATGCGAGAGATAAAGACACTTGTCCTCAACATAAGAAGGACATGGAACTGTAGGAGCAAGTCCAGAGGAGGGCCATGAGAATGATCAATGTGCTGTAGCGCTGAAGGAGCTGGCAAATGAAGTTGCTAAGCCACTGGCCATCATATTTGAGAAATCATGGCAGTCAGGTGAAGTTCCCAATGACTTCAAAAAGGGAAATATAACCCCCATTTTCAAGAAGGAGAAAATGGATGACCCGGGGAATTACAGACCAGACAGTCTCACCTCTGTGCCTGGCAAAATCCTGGAGCAGATTCTCCTGGAAGGCATGCTAAGGCACATGAAAAACAACAAGGTGCTTGGTGACAGCCAGCATGGCTTCACTAAGGGGAAATCCTGCCTGACCAATTTGGTGGCTTTTTGTGATGGGGCTACAGAGCTGACGGACAGTGGTAGAGCAGTTGATGTCATCTACCTGGACTTGTGCAAAGCGTTTGACACTGTCCCACACGACATCCTTGTCTCTAAATTGGAGAGACATCAGTTTGATAGGTGGACCACTTGGCGGATAAAGAACTAGCTGGATGTTCGCATACAAAGAGTTGTGGTTAACGGCTCAATGTCCAGCTGGAGACTAGTAACGAGTGGTGTCCCTCAGGGATCAGTCCTGGGACCGGTCTTGTCCAACACCTGTGTCAGTGACATGGACACTGGGATTGAGTGTGCCCTTAGCAAGTTTGCCAATGACACCAAGCTGTGTGGTTCAGTTGATATTGTGGAGGGAAGGAATGCCATCCAGAGGGGCCTTGACACATGGGCTAATGCCAACCACATGAAGTTTAACCATGCCAAGTGCAAGGTTCTACACCTGGGTCGGAGCAATCCCAGGCAAAGCTACAGGTTGGGCAGAGAAGAGATTCAGAGCAGCCCTGCAGAAAAGGACTTGGGGGTGTTGGTTGATGAGAAAATGGACATGAGCTGGCAGAGTGCACTTGCAGCCCAGAAAGCCAACCGTATCCTAGGCTGCATCAAGAGGAGTGTGACCAGCAGGTCGAAGGAGGTGATCCTGCCCTTCTGCTCTGTTCTTGTGAGACCTCACCTGGAGTATTGTGTGCAGTTCTGGTGTCCTCAACATAAGAAGGACATGGAGCTGTTGGAACAAATCCAGAGGAGGGCTATGAGGATTATCAGAGGACTAGAGCTGCTACAGATCCCATGCTGAGAAAAGATAGGTTGGGAAATCTGGGGCTGTTCAGCCTGGAGAAGAGAAAGCTGTGTTGAGACCTCCTAGCAGCCTTCCAGTATCTGAAGGTGCCCTATAAAGATGCTGGGGAGAGACTCTTCACTAGGGACTGTAGCGATAGCACAAGGTGTAACGGGTTAAAACTTAAACAAGGGAAGTTTAGATCGGATATAAGGAGGAAGCTCTTTACTGTGAAGTTTTGAATGCTCCATCCCTGGCAGTGTTCAAGGCCAGGTTGGAGAGAGCCTTGGGTGACAATGTTTAGTGCTAGGTGTCCCTGTCCATGGCAGGGGGCTTGGAGCTAGAGGATCTTAAGGTCCTTTCCAACCGTAACTATTCTATGATTCTACGATGATTCTATGATTCATAATGTGTATATTGGTGAAACTTCACTTCATGAGTTTATTCATTTGTAAGTACTTGGAATGATCATGATTTATTTTTATTGAGAGGTAGTGTCTTGTATCCAGAAAGTAATTAGTTTGTGAAAGTACTTATTCAGGTATGCTGGAATCAAGCTCTTTGCTGTAAAAGACATGTGAACATGTTCTCTTACTGCCTTATTATTTGACTGCTAAAGTAGGATGTGGTACAGAAGTAATATCCATTGATAGGAAGAACTTACTTGTTCTGCTCCAGGTAAGGTAGGTGTGATAAGTTGATCAGGAATGAAGTTTTGCAGGCTGCTGGCTTTCTGCACATTGAGAATGGAGGACCAGCGGACTGGTGCAATGCTGTTGAAGGTCCAGTCACTGCAGTTGGCATGCACACATTGAAAGGACACTGCCAGTTCCCAAGAAGCTACTCTGTGGTGAGTTGAATGAAACAGAGTTGACTCAGAAAGTGCCCAGAACTTCCCCAAAGGCATCATTAACTGAGGCTAACATACTATTTTAAACTGTTAGCCACAAATAGCAAATGAGCATCAAAGTGAATAATAATTTAGGCCTGTTTGAAGCTTATTAGGAAAATGGTGGAAATATTGATGTACATCAATATTTGAAATGGTGGTGAGACCTTCTTTTATGTTGATAGGCCAATTATAGGTCATTACCAAGTATGAAAAACAGAAGAAGATCATCACGAGTAGTCGGTATGGATTAATCAAGGGGAAATAACGCTTGACCAATCTGATAGCCTTCTATCACAACACGGCACGATGGGTCAATGAGGGGAGAGCAGTGGATGTTATCCACCTCAACTTCAGCAAGGCTTTTGACACTGTCTCAAATGACATCCTTGTAGGTTAGCTTAGAAAATGTGGGTTAGACGAATGGACAGTGAAGTGGATTGAGAAATGGCTGAATAGCAGTGTTCAGAGGTGTCGTGGTTTAAACCCAGTCAGGTAACTTGTTCACTCACTCCCAGTGAGTGGTGCCGAGCTGACAACAATCAAGGTCCGTGTCCGTCTCCCCCCCCCCCCCCCCCCTGCACCGGGGCTCTCCCCTTCCCCGCTCCCGGAGGAACGGGGAGGAGGATCGAGAGAGTGCAACTCCTACGGGTTGAGACAAGAACAGTCCAGCAACAAATCACCACTGCTACTATCAGCTAAAACAATGATAAGGGAAAATAACAAGGGAAGAGAATACGATACCACCGGCCAAGAAAACGAGTTCCACCCGGAAGCTCCTGTCCTTCCGGGTAACTCCCAGTTACATCCTGGGCATGACGTGCTGTGGTATGGAATACCTCTTCGGTCAGTTTAGGTCAGGTGTCCTGTCTCTGCTTCCTCCCAGCTTCCCCTCCTCCCTGGCAGAGCATGAGGCTCACAAAGTCCTTGGCCAAACCAAAACATCTCTATCAGCTCTGTTCCCAAGCCGAAAGTCAAAACACTGCACTGCACCAGCTACCAAGAAGGAGAAACATGACTGCTGCTGCTGAACCCAGGACAAGAGGTTCATGGTCATAAGAGTAGAATCCAGTTGCAGGCCTGAAATCAGTGGTGTTCCCCAGGGATCAATACTGGTTCCAGTCATTTTCATTGTTTATCAATGATCAGGATGAAGGGTTTGCTGATGATACCAAGCTGGGATAGTGTCTGATACATCTGAAAGCTATGCTGCCATTCAGCAGGACCTTGATAGGCTGGAGAATTGGGTGGAGAAAAAATCAATGAAGTTCAACAAGAGCAAGTGTAGGGTACTGCACTTGGGAAGGAAGAACCCCAAGTTCAAGTACAGTTCAGGGGCTGATCTACTAGAGAGCATTTCATCTGAGAAGGACCTGGGAGATAAGTTGACTATGAGCAGGCAATATGCTCTTGTGACCAGGAGGGCCAATAGTATCCTGGGGTGCACCGGGAGGAGTGTGGCCAGCAGGTCAAGGGAGGTGATCCTCTCTACTTCACCCTAATGAGATACATCTGGAGCACTGTGCCCAGTTCTGGGCTCCCCAGGACAAGAAAGACAAGGAGCTATTGGAGAGGGTCCAGTGGAGGGCCACAGGGATGATCAGGGTTTGGAGCATCTCTCTTAGGAGAGATTGCGGGAGCTGGGCCTGTTCAGTCTAGAAGAGACTCAGAGGGGATCTCATTAATGCACATAAGTATCTCAAAGGTGATTGCTAGGAGGATGGTGCCTGACTCTTTCTAGTGGCATCCAACAGCAAGACAAGGAGAAGCGGCCATAAAGTAAAACACAAGAAGTTTCTCCTCAACATGAGGAAGAACTTCTTTACGTTGAGGGTGGCAGAGCACTGAAACAGGCTGCCCGGGGAGGTTGTGTAGTCTCCGCCTCTGGAAAACAGGCTGCCCGGGGAGGTTGTATAGTCTCCGTCTCTGGAAACATTCAAAGCCCCTCTGGATGTGTTCCTGTGTAACCTGCTCTAGGTGACCCTGCCTTGGGCAGGGGGTTGGACTAGATGATCTCCAGAGGTCCCTTCCAACCCTAATGATTCTGTGATTCTGTGTTTATTCATTGTTAATCTACATTTCTTCCCATCAGAAAGCTAGTCGGAGTTCTTTATACAGTGATTGAGTTTTATTGAGCTGTGATTTCTGATCCAGTTAAATACTGTGTCCCTCTTTCCCTATCTATGTAATTTCAACAGAGGACAAAGCATTCAGGCTATGGACCTTTACTAAACGATTCTTTGTCCTAGTATGTTTTTCTCCAGTGAGGAACAGTGCAATCCCCACGCTCCTAGTAATTTATTGGCTTATTTGGTGCTTCTGAGAGTAATGGCAATACACTTCAATTTGTTTTGAAGACCAGTAGATTTTACACTGGGGAAAAAGTAATAACTTGTCCTGGGTTCAGCAGTAGCAGTCATTTTTCTCCTTCTTGGTAGCTGGTGCAGTGCTGTGTTTTGACTTTCGGCCTGATGTTTTGGTCTGGCCCAGGACTTTGTGAGCCTCATGCCCTGCCAGGGAGGAGGGGAAGCTGGGAGGAAGCAGAGACAGGACACCTGACCCAAGCTAGCCAAAGAGGTATTCCATACCACAGCATGTCATGCCCAGGATGCAACTGAAGTTACCTGGAAGGGCTGGTAGACTACGGAGCTGGAAGAGGTATCATTCGGTGCTTGGTCGGGCTGGGGGGTGGGGGTGAGTTATTGGTTGGCTAGTGGTGAGGTGTTGTATTCTCTTCCCTTGTTATTTCCTTTATCATTATTATTACTGGTGGTAGCAGTAGTGGTTTGTGTTATACCTTAGTTACTAAACTGTTCTTATGTCAACGCATGGGAGTTGCATTCTTTTGATTCTCCTTTCTGTTCTTCCGGGAGTAGGGGGAGGGAAAGAAGGAGGGGAGTGAGTGAACGAGCTGTCTGGCTGGGTTTAAACCACCACATAACTAAAGAACACAGGTTTAAAGAATGCAGGTTAAAATTAAGAGCACAGAACTTTGAAGTACAGTAGGAAAAGAGGAATACATGAAGAAGAACAAATCATGGTGTAGAGAAATTATAAACACATAGAATAAAGAAAATAGTTATAATTTCATATTTTCAGAAACTGAAAACAGAGAGAAAAAAAAAAGCCTGGGTTTCAGATCAAATTCTTGTAGTTTGGACTGATTAAGTAATAAGTGTGTGCTGGATTTATTAACAGGCTGTCTTATGAATAGGTAAGGTATTTTGTCTTCTAGAAAGCCACTTACGGATTCATGTAGCATACTGTTGCTGACCTTGACTGTGTTTATTTTTTTAAATCCCTTCTGGGGCCATGAGACCAAAATCATCCTATTTGATCACTTTATGTGGAAAACATAATGCATAAAAACAAAAGAAGGTTGTTTTGTTTAGAAGTTTATTCGTTTGGATGTATGAGAATCACAAGAATGTTACACAAACATACGTTTTGTTGACCCATCAAAACTGGCACTATTTGTATTTTACAAATATTTTTTTTTCATATTTTTATCACTGCTTTTGTCTTTTCAGGCATTTTTTCATTTCTTTTTTATATTCACTGGCGTATTGCCAATATTATTCCCTATCTTTTCCTCTCCTCTCCTTGTTTATTTCTTTATGTTCACAACTTCTAGTCGCTCTTCATTTTGATTCTATCCATCCTTCAAAGATTATGTTTGTCACATTTTCTCTTGTAACTAATTAGACTACTTGAAACTACTCTTTCATCTTCATTACCAAGTCTTTCCCAGACTTAGTACAATTTTATTCTGTTTTCTCTTCCAACAGTGTGATGATGAACTTCCTTGTACTTGATTGAGTTTTCATTCCATTTTTCCCTTGACATCCTACCCTACTTTTTTGGTTATAAAACTATTCACTTTGACTCCTTGTCTGCTTTCTTCCAGTGTCCGTTCCTTTACTTTATGCCTTTGTCTTTCAAAAGTGGTTAAGACTTTTGCTCTTCCCTGTCTCTTTTCCTTCTCAATACTTTTTATAACCTTGCATTATAATGTTTTCCCCCTCTCTGAAATGATCATTTACTACTTAGTTGCTTACCTCTTTCTTCCAATCTGTATTTCCATTCTCTTGACAAGATCCTTGTATTTTTTTTTTTATTGCTTTCTACTGCTTGTTTAAACAAAAGCATGAATGAAAAATAGTTTATTGTATTCATAAAAAACATTGACTATACAAGTTTATTTGATGTGTAGTAACTGCAACCCCAACGTCACAGGCAACATGTCGAAGCTTTAAATGTTGATTATATGAATAATACTGTTCATTAGTAATTCCAGTTTTTATATATTATATTATCTCAATTTTTTACAGGAATTTTAACTTTCCATGTCCCACTAGAGCTTTTCATAAATTTGGTGATATATTGCAGGCTCCTAAAGCACAATGTGGAAAATCAAGACACACTCTTGAAAGTGTTATTGCCTAAACAGATATAAAAGTCAATCAAATATAATTTTGTGACTACCAAATTGTGGACTATTGAAAATACTTATTCTTTTGTACAGTAGGATAAATTTATTGCTGCTATTTTTAATGTTTGTCCTAACACAAGATTTTTGGCATTAAAAAAAAATTAATTTAAAATAGTCATAATATCAGCCAATTTTCCAAGGAAGCCTTCTTTTTTTTTTATATTCAGCTCTGTTTTGTGAAAGCTAAAGAAAATGATGGTTTGTTATCTTTAAAATGTCACAAGTCATGTAGAATTTGCCTAATATAATGAAAACAGAATTGGGTTTAGATTCGAGTTATCCCCTTACTCAGTTAGCCTGACAGAGGTCTCAAAATTGAAACAGGTTTGCTGTTCTACTTGCCTCGTTAGTGTGCTTTCACAGCCTCTTGGTCACCAGTTTCTCTTAAGGTCATTGCGACAGATTTAAATTTCAGTGTTACTCCTTAAGAATGCGAATAATGAACCCATAAGTTAAATGTACACGGAGTGGGAGATGAGTTAGTGTGGTATTGGAAATACATCTTTGGACTACAGAAGGTGGATACATAGAGTTGCAACTCTAACATATTTAAGAAGCCATGAATGGGCTTGTCCACAACTTCCACTTAACAGGCATACTTGGTGGAGTCAATGAAGAAAACCTAAAATGTAAAGGTGTACCAGTGAATGTCATAGCTTCTTAAAACTAATGATTCCCAAAGAAGCAGATTCACAGCCAAGATGTAACTTCTTTCAGGTGAACTTAAGGCGAAGGTGAGAGCCCAAAAACAACTGAGCTGCACAAAATGGGTCTGCCTTTGTCATCCTAGTCAACAGAATATCAGGTAGGTAAGAAATAAAACCTTTCCACATGAATTTATTCCCTTGAAATGTGTAATAAGTACTCTTCAGAACACAGTTGCAACACAGAAACCCACAGATTGTGAGCTTATGGGTGGGAGGTGAATCACAGGCATCCACATGTAGAATGCTACATCCACAATAGAAGTGACTGGTCCGTTGCCCAGGTATTTCACCTGAGAGTGGGAGAGGACTTATGCCAAATAGGAAGAATCCCAGTTTCAGCAGACATGAAATGCAGAAAAAAATGACTGACAAGGATTACTGAAGAGATCTGAAGAGGAAGGAAAGAGTAATCCTAAACCATTGCATTGGTGGCAGTAGTGAGATTGTTTGCTTCAGGTTACTAAGTGTAAAAATATTTTGCCTTATCATTGAATTATTAAGACATGTCAATACATAGGTAGTGTGTTTGTTTTTTTCATACACATTTTTCCCGTGTTTGGGAATGGGGGGGACTAAAAGAAGAAAATTTTTTCTAGGTCCTAGAGAACATAATCAAAACACTAAGATTTCTGGGTAAGAATTTTGTACATCAAACAAACCTGCTTAACAGCCATTTTCATAAGCAAGTGACTACTTCTCCTTGTTTGTAAGGATGTGATAATACAACAGATATTGATCGAGGTCAGACTTTGCTTCAAGCTTGCACTGAAAGCCACATGCAGCTGGTACTGCTGAAAATAAGCAATCATTGCTCATCTTAGAAAGAAAAGGTTGGCAAAATGCCATAGTGGCAACATGACTCCCTTGTAGCTGATGACTGCAAATGACAGGTTTTGTATCTGCCGATCTACAAACTGTGTGAAGGTTTGTGTAGACCTTTGATCTTCTGGGTTATGCTGCCCAAGCTTAATTTTTTCAATTTTTTTTTTTTTTTTTTTACTTACCTCAATTAAATCCATTCTAAACCAGTTTTTTAGAACATATACACAGTATTTTCTTTCAAATATATTGTAAGAAAAAGATCTGTGGAGAGTATCTAATCTCAGAAGACTCTTGTCAGTGGCATACATATCATATTACATATGGAAAACAAGAGTAGGCTGCTTGTTGTACTGAATAAGGGGTCTGGGATGTCACAGACAGCAGGAAGCACTTAGGGATGCAATTAAAGGGAATACAATTCATTATATGGAAAAACCTCTGTGCCGAATGCTCTGCATTATCTAGCCATTGTGATGAGTTCCATAATAACAAAAGAAAAATGTAAATCTAGAGGAAAAAATCCCAATCATACTAGCTGGATTCATCAAATTGATTATATTTTAGCATTCAGAGTGATAACATATGGTCTGGGAAAAAAAAAAAAGAATGTAGCATTTTCATTTTTAGGCTTGAACCTAATAATACCACAAAATAGTAATATGCTCATATTCTTCTGTAGCTTAATTCCCTTTTGCAACTCCAATGGACTGATCACAACCCACTCAATCCAGAAAGTATTACACATATGGACAATAACATACAGAATAAACTTGGGAAAAATGGGAGATAGTTTTTGATTTTAATCCTCAGTATATAGACTTAAGAAACTTTGTTGATGCCACTTTTTGTTGGGGATTAAAGTAATCTGAGCTAATGCTTAGGTTTTCCACGTGGAACACTGGGAATGAGGTGTACTTTAGAATATGATTCACATCTTTTAGGGTGCAAAGTAAAAAATCCTGAAAAAAAAAGGAGGCTGTTAGAAAATCTAGTATTTTTTAAGATCTAGCTGTTGAACTATAACCATTAGAAAATGAAAGCATATATTGTACCTGGGTTCAGGAAAGGAAAGACTGTATACATAAAAGCTAGGGCACATTTGCCCCAGAAACAGGTTTATATTTATGGCCATTATGGAGCTTATTTTTCATGTGAGCTGAGGATGAAGACAGAGCTACAACAACAGGAGGTCTGGTGGTATAAACACTTTCAAACCAATGAATATGTGGTGATCATCCTACTAAACCAGAAGAATCACAGAAGCAGAAAAGAAAAAACATTGAGGCAAGGCCACAGCTGGGATGGTGGTAGAAATGTGGGTTTGGGCAACACAGTGAAGAAGCATGGGAGGAGTGGCGAGTGCTCAGCTCCCACTGAGTCAGATTCTTAAGTGGGTATTGGCTGATTTACTTCTGATGGGTCTGGGATCGTTCTGTTCTTGACTGTGATGTTATTGGGTTTGCCTGAGACTTGGTCTGTGCATAGGGAGGAAGAGCTCTCCATACACTAAAAGCTGGGCTCTGAGGCCAGTCCAAGCTGCTAGGATAAGGGACCAGGAGGTAAAAAAAGGACCAGGGGATAAAAGAGGAGTTCAAGTCTCTTTTCTGTTAATTTTCCCATGGCATGACAAATACTGTTCTCTCCATTTCTTATCCTTGAGTAGGCATTAACCAAATATGGTTATTATCTAGTTCAAATTCCTTTTCTGAGAGATTCAAAACAAAGTAATTTATTATAAGAAATCATTTTATCCAGCAACAGAAAAATTATTTTATGTCAACAGATGACACATTTTCATCCCCTGCAGAATTTAACTAGACTGGTAATTTTTCAACAGAACTAATCATTGCATATTATTTAGGAACAAAGTACTACTTTTGTGGATAGAAGGCCTTTACAATCTGCAACATTTTATTCACATCTGATATAAAATAAATCCCTTTTATGGACCAAATACAAGCTGCATTTGCTGCTATTTAACAAGCTTATTTTGACAGCTGTATGCTATAAATTAGTCATTCCATAAAAAGAAAACCAAAAAACCCCAAGACATCTACATTTCAAAGACTGCAATTGGGATAATTCATCAAAGGTTGGCAGATTCCCTCCATACAATCTACTCACACAATTTTAGAATGAACTGTGTTGCCTAAACACCTCACTGTGACTGCACTTTTGCCTTAGCAGAGGGAAATCACTGGAAAACTAGGAGGAAGATGTCAAAACTAAAAGATAAATAAAGTGATGAATTAATCTAAAAATAACAGAAATGAAATAATGATAATTTGACATTATCTTGAACCATTTTCCCTAGGAAGAAATTATTGTGTTTTCAACTGCTGCTGTGTAGTTATGTATAGATATCATAGTAGGTATGTACCTATTATACAAAAAATGCATAATTAGTTAGAAAGCTTTAACTGATGCCCCTTAAAACACTACCCAAAAACTTCAATAGGTTTATTATATTTTATGTAGATTCAATATCTAAGATTTTAAATACAGGGAACGTTTTTCAAGGAAGCTTTGTTCTCTGCATGAAAATGTTCTGAAACATGAGTTTTAATATCTGAAAATGGGATAGTTTATTATGCTATAAAATGTATGTATGTTTTAATTTCAAGGCCCATTACATTAGGCAAAAGAATGTAACTAGCCTTGTAACGTTTCCAGCGGTAGGCTACAAAGCTGCTCTTACTAGCTACCTTAAATGATAATGATCGATTTCAATACTGAAGCCAAATAGAACTATGTTTTATAAAAAGAAAAAAAAAATTCTTTGTAAGCATTTAAGAGAATTCTGCAGGATATGCCAGCCTTATAGAACTTAGTATTTGGTGGGCCTAAATCTCATTTGCTGCTTCTATGTACTATTCTAAAAATTTGGTGCATTAGTGTCACCTGAATGTTCAGACATTTGATATCAAACTGTATTCAAGCTTTCTTGATCTCTTAGTCATCAAACTGTGCAATAATAAAAATGTAAACAGAATGTAGAAAACTTCATTAAAATAGCTATACAAACTCAATAATTATGTTGAAAAGTACTTTTCAAAGATAACTACTTGTAATTAACATGGTTACTGTGAATCTAGGAGAAGCATTTATACCAAAAAGCATAACCAAAATAAACATTCTCCTTGAAGAACAATAAATCTGATGAAATATCAACAAAATTAACTACTAGATTTCCAGTTCAAGGGAAAAAAATCAGTGACAATTATGACAGTATCAAAAGTGAGAGATGGTTAAAGTGTGAGAAAAGTTAAAAAAGACATAAGGGATAAGGAAATGAGTATAAGAGGAAAAAATATTGGATGGTGAAAACTATAATTTCTTCAAGCTTTATGATAAAGTTTAGGAGTTTAACCCTGTTCACAAAGCATGCCTCATCTTATCTGAACCTCTTTTGTTACGAAAGTGCACTGAATATCTCAAAACCAAGTATATTTTACAACATTGTCAATATTTCTTAGATTTTTTTTTCAGTCATTTTTTCAAACCATTTTTTTGATGGAAAGACTTCAAAATTTGTGTCAAAACTTTAATTATCTTTTTACTACTAATAAAAGGGTTTTTTTGTCATTTTGACATCTCAGCTGTGTTTTGGGTGAAAAAAAGGTAGATTGTTTTTACATTTCTGCTTCTCCTTAAGGGAATGATGTGCTTAGTGTCAAGCAATGAAGCAGCACATTTCCAACTGTGTTATGAATTCACTTCTCTATTATTTATAGGAAAACTAAATGGGTTTTATTTCTAGGTTTGCTAGATGGTAAAATCCACCTATTTCCTGAACCATTAATAAATAAGGTTCTTTCTTCACTGATAACATAAACTGTGACATCAGAAGGTGCTTTATCTTCACTATTAGTAGAAGTATTGAAACAATTCATCAATACTGTTACTCGTGAATCATTTTCCATTTCAGTGTGGAAACTGCCTGTTAGAAGGCAGGAAATTTCTTTTCTTTAGGAAGCTGAGTTCTGACAGCCACTAAAGAATGACAAAAAACCAAACCAAAACAAAACTGCTATAAGGTATCAAATTCAGTGGACCTGAAAAGGGGGAGCTGCATGTCAAATTTTACATCACTAGTATGACATAAAATACATATTTATAAGTATGCGTAAGTATGAATATACTCTTCAAATCACAAGATATCAGCAAATGTCTACATTATTTAGGTCTTCCTAGGAAAGTGAATATTTGACAAATAATGTAAAGACATTTTAATCTGTGGCATTGGCCTTTTTCCTCACCTTGTGGCAAAGGATATAATTACATGCGGATATGCAAATAATTAAATTTCCTAACTCCCTACAGCAGATAGAATTTTTGTTTTGCTCATTCCAAAACCTTTTTTATAATTTCTTTAAATGTCTTCAGCATGTGCTTGAATACAAAAAAAAAGGAGATGAGTGAAAGCCAGAGACAATTTAGCTTACCACCAATTAGCAAAAAAAAAAAAAAAAAAAAAAGCTTAGAGAAGCTTTAGTGAAAGGCATTTAAAACTCTTTAAATTTTAGATGATAATGCCTTTTTCATTATTTTGTAATGACACTGGAGAAATATGATGACTTTTTGGTATAATTTTGTGCTTACCTTTGAAAATAAGTGAGGTAAGAACGGCTTCAGCTGGTGGAAGTCAGTTCAATGTCACTCCAGCTGGGGCAGTGAGAACTTAGCTAATTTTTTAGAGTTGCATTTTCTTCTTGCAGTTATTCATGCTTAGACATAGTCTAGGTAATGCTAGGTGGACTGGATATAAGCTGTAAAACTCTTATATCAGGTATACACTCTTCTCTAGTAAAGTGACTAGTCAGGGCCACTGACTGAAAATGAAATGTCTCCACTGTTGGCATTCAGCCCAGGTTAGAATCTTCTTGAGTACAAGGAGATTTGGGGTGGCCATGTCAGTAGTTGCACCACTCCAATCACACAGCTAGTGCAGAAGCAGCTTGTCATGTTACCGACAATCCCAGATACGCTGTCACTCTTGTCCCCTGCTGCCCACCTGCAGTCACTTCCCAGCATGTGCAGGCAAAAAGCTCTGGCTCACACACACAGTGTAGAGAAAGGTGAGATCCATGACCACACCAAACTATTCTCACAAGGTGAGGAGATGGGCTGGAAACATAGTCATAAATAGAGCTGAGTGAAATTGTGTCAAGAAGGGAAACATGAGCTCTGGAAGAGGAAGGAGATGGACTACTCACGAACAATACTAAATTTAGAAAAAAAGTACTGAAGACAAGAATATATTTCAGATGAACTGTAAAATTATGGGATGATAGGAAAGGAAGATTCATCTTGGAAACTGGAAAGTAATATATCAGAATAACAAAACATCAAGGAAATACAGGGCGCCATGGTGAAATAACCAGAAAAAATCATAATACCAGAAGAGAGAGGGGATATGTGGGGAATGGTAAAACACTTAAATTACTGACTTTATGAGCCTGAAAATTACAAATAAAGGCTTAATATTATTGTCCTAAATAAACATCTGTAGGGTTTTTTCCAGCTTAAGCTCATCCATCCTTCTATTTGTAAATAATAATTCAAATGAAAACCCAAAGCTTTAACAGGAACAAAATTCAAACCTTCCCTCTTGCAAGTTGAAGGAAAATTGTACCTAACCTATACTCCCCTTCAGGACTGGAACATTCTCCTTCAGGAAAGGAACATATGTAATTTCTTCTTACCACCATCCCCTACTCCATCAGTTCCCTGTCTCAATATCTTAAGCTGTCTGAATCAGTTCAGATTATACAGTTTATATTTCATAATGTGGGAGTTAGGATGAACAGGAAGATAACACTCACAATCATATTTAATTGTGACAATTAATGACAAGGATTAAAAATAAGTCTTTGAGGCCTATGATACTGCAAATCCTAGTGGTTCAGTAAGCATTAGCTTATAAACACAGGAATAAAGTACTGTTATTTCATGTTGCTTAAACATATCACACCACAGATATGGAAGGTAAAGTTTTAGATTAGATGTGAGCGGAGTGGGTAATGTCATTGAATTGCTCCAACCTTACACCATAAAATCAGAGATCAAAATCTATTTAAAAAGGCAAGCCTGAAATATACAACAAAAAATGTAACACAGCTGTTATTCAGTGGCAGTGAAGAAGCACAATATTTTTAACAGGAATTAACAATTTACAGTATTTTATTTTATATGTGAAATGTAATAGGTACACATAATACAACAATACACAGTTTAAAATAATTATTTAATGCAGAATCTTTTTTTTTCATGCAAAATGTTCTGCAATTTTCTGCATATCAGGGATAATCACAGACTGTGTTTTAAGCACATATATAATGCTATGACAAATAATATTTACTTATTCAATAAGAAATAGTAATTTCTTGAAGTTTAAATTTGCATATATTTTATAGTTATATTTTATAACTATATTCTAGTTATATATTTTATAATTATACTACTTATATATAAATATATAACTATATTAGTTATATATTTAGTTCTATATTTTTAACTATATTTTAGTAATTTTATAATTATTTTATAGAACCATAGAATGGTTAGGGTTGGAAAGGACCTTAAGATCATCTAGTTTCAACCACCCGATTTTATGAACATTTATATATTTATATATAAATTAAAATTATACAAAGTAGGAGCTGGGCTGTCACTGAGTATTATGTTACTCAGAGGAATGCATTGCTACTTATATTTCTTGGAGATTTACAGCAAATATCAGTAGAAAATATTGGAGCCAGAAGATAAACTTACTTTTTTTTATCACATGGATTTTGATATGCTTCCTTGTAAGAGAGTGCTGATTTGCCAAATAACTCAGCAGGTGGAAATTTCAAGATCTTATCTATAAACTTTATAGCCATATATTCAATATAATTGGATGCTTGTTGACATTACCTTTGGATTATGTGACTCTCCAGCCTTACAAATAATTTACTCTTAAAGGGAGAATTTTATGAACAAGTATGTACCCCTACTGAAGAGTTCTTGTTTCAGATAGATCATGCTATTAAAGAACTTGCATGACAAATTTAGATTGTGCTTTTCTCTACATTCACTTAAAAAAGAAAAAACTTTAAGTTGAAAACAAACAATAAAAGCCCCTCCCCCAGAAACAAAGGCTCTCTGTTACCGAGAAAAACAAGGCTTCAGTTTTCAATTTTTTTTTTGTTTTCAGAATTTTAAATCAATATCAATCACCTAAATGCACTGCTTTCAGAAGTACTGAATATCTATTACTCAATCATAGAATCAACTACAATGGAAAAGATTTTTAAGAGCATCAAATCCAACCTTTAGCCCAGGACAGTCAAGTCCAACACTAAACCAATGCACCTGGGGCCTCATCTACACATTTTTTGAACTCTTACAGTAATTCCACGACTTCCCTGGGAAGCCTGTTCTGATGCCTGACCAGCCTTTTGGTGAAGAAATTTTTCCTAGTATCCAGTCCTCCCCTGGAGCAGCTTGAGGCTGTTACCTCTTGTCTTTTGCTTGTTACTAGGAATAAGAGACCAGACACCTCCTCTGTCTATTCTCCTTTCAGGTATTTGTAAGAGGGCGATTAGGTCTCCCCTGAGCCTTCTCTTCTCCAGACTAAACAACCCTAGATTCCCTCAGCCATTCCTCATTAGACTTGTGCTGCAGGCCCTTCAGCAGCTTTGTTGCCCTTCTCTGGATGCAACTCAGTATCTCTCTCATTGTGAGGGACCAAGAACTGAACACAGGATTCAAGGTTTGGCCTCACCAGTGCTGAGCACAAAGGGATGGTCACTGCCCTGGCCCCGCTGGCCACACTATTTCTGATGCAGGCCAGGATGCCTCTTGGACGCCTTGGCTGCCTGGGCACAAGCTGGCTCATGTTCAGCTGTCAATCAGCAACTCAGGTCCTTTTCCCTCGAGCAGCTTTCCAGTCACTCTTCCCCAAGCCTGCAGCATTGCATGGGGTTTTTGTGACTTAAGTGCAGGAGCCAGCACTTTGCCTTGTTGAACCTCACACTACTGGCCATGGCCCATCGATCCAGCTTGGCCAGATCTGTCTGCAGAGCCTCCTGATCCTCCAGCAGATCAACACTCCCACCCAACTTGGTGATACATCACTGGGAGATGTTGAATAACTTTGAAAACCTAGCAGTAAACTACATTTCAGCTTCCTTGTTTAAAAATCTTACTAATGTGAATTAACAGGGTTCCCTTTGCCTTTTGAATCTAAATTTTCATCATGGAAACTAGTATTCTTCAGGTTATGAATAAGACTGACAATTTGCCTCCTCTCCCTTCATTTTTCACTTGCCTACTAATTACAAGTTATACTTCCTTAATACCTCTTAATTAGATTATTTTATGTCCTTTCTTATGTCCCTGCAGCTGCTGCCCTATAACACATCTGTCAGAGCAGGTGCTCTGCATTCATTTTCAACACAATTTGAGAATTTTCTTTTAGTGCTACTTTGTACATAGGAAATTGCTGATTATTACTGGCATTTGTAGTAAATATGTTTAATTTCTTACTTGATGTTTTCCTGTGGTATTTATTATCAAGATATTTAGAAAACATTTTATAACTTTGACAGGTTTCCAGATTTATATTCATATGTTAAGATGATAATAGCACTTCCAAAATAAGACTGACCTGGGCCTTTATATTTACTGTTCATTAACCGATTTCATGCTGAAGAAAGCAACTCCTACATACCTATTATTTCCTTTTAGATATTCTCACTGGCTTGCATATTGTTGCCAGAATTTTGTAAATACATTAGTTCTATATAACCTTTTGTTTTCTAATAAAATGTTCACATTTGGAATCCCAGAAGGTATTTTTATGTCTATTTCTTTTATAGTTGATTAGAAATCTGTCAGCACTGTGAAAGCCCTTTCTGCTTGTACATTGTTTGAACCATTAGAGCTACTTTGTCAGAAAAAAAATCTCAGTTTAATTTCATTTTGGCCAATATTAGTACTGCTATCTTCCTGAGTACCCATTAATTCAGATATGTTCTTTTACTTTCTTTGCAATTTGCTGAAGATTTGAAGTTGTTTAGAAGATTAAAAGGCAGGACAGCCTGGTGCAGGACTATTTTCAGAGAAATCCAAAGGTGCTTTGTATAGTATTCACTTAACGAGGAAAAAGAGCTCATAGTAAAATAGTTCAAACTTACCTCCATCTGATACTCATGCAGCACAGCTGCAGGTTCTTCCCATAGAAATTTAAACCTATTCCAGTCCATAGATTGTTTTCTAAGTGCTAACTCTCAGCAGGATACTCACTGACTCATCAGCTAGCGAGAAATGAAGAAAGAGAAAAACAAAATAATCAATCTGATAGGAAAATTTAAGGGACTGGATAGCATAAATAAATATGCAGCATCCTTGACAACATGGGACATTCTGCTATTCAGAAGGAAGTGTGTACAGGTTGGAACTAGATGATGTTAAGATCCTTTCCAACCGTAACTATTCTATGATTCTATGATCACCAAACTACTGCCAAAAGCCGAAATTTTATGAAATTTACAGGAAGAAGTGTCGAGAATACATGAAAAGGAAGAAAATGTGCATCTGCCTTAGGCCACTTTCCAAAAAGAGTGACAATAGGAAAGGATCAAAGAGAATGCGTTCTGGAATAATTTAGAACATCACTTACAGCTTCGAAATAGACCAGTTTTACATATCACTGTCAATAAAAGGAAAATCTTAAAATGGTAACATTTTACCGTATGTATCAATTTAATGAGTATATATAAATAGATACAAAAAGGCTGTGCCAAAAAGTTTTTTTAAGAATTTATGATGAGAAAAACTAGGACTATAGGGTTGAAATTCTGTCACATTAAACTTGGTGTGACCACTTTTGTTTATTCTAATGAGCACATGCTGTAATACTTTTATCTGAAATTTTGTTTATATGCTTTTAGTATTACAGATCTTTGAAGTGTACAATTATTGAAGTAGATGTTGTACCTGTTATTTGGTGATGTCATATGGAAGGCAGACTCTTTTTTGTTTGCTGGTCAGTTTTGGATTTTAAGGATTAAAATAACAGTATGCCTTTGATGTCTTGGAGAAAAGAAATTCCCTCAAAATATGACTTAGAGTCTCACCACAGCCTTTGGATATAGCAGGAAAATGTAAGATCTGAAATCAAGGACAGAAATTGACCACCCCTGTATGGCTGCCTGTCTTATGAGATCATTATTCTTCTATGTCATAGATTTAACTCTTAAACCTTTATTATTTCTGCTTTCTTTTGAAAATTTTCTGAAGGTGAAAATAATCTAAATACTCATTTTCAGGGAATTTTCTGTTCATTAAAATTTTTTGAGAATCACCTCCTGAAAATTTGAGACTGTGGATCTTTTGGCAAGTGCTAAATATCATGATCTGGGAAAATGCCTTGTCTCAAATTCAAGGAAAATTTCTCATTTCTTCCAGTATCTTGATTGATTATCAAAACTCCTAACACCATTTTGCTAATTATAAATATTTGATATGCTATTAATATTTATTCACCTAAGAATAAATATCATTACAAAAATGTCTTCACTGTTGGGAAGTTACTACTGCTTCTAATTATCCCATCAGAGAACTGTACGAAACATTACCAAAAAAAAAAAAAAACAACACCAAAAACCCTTGTGAGGAATAATAACCAATTATATCAGTGTTAAAATCTCCTTTGTCTACCAAGTGAGCATTAAACATTTCTTTCTGACTAATTCATTCTGATTGGTAAATCACGTTTGGAATAGAATAATTATGAGTTTTTTTATAGTAATGCTTTCAACTCTCCCAGATCAAAACATTGTTTTATAAGTTTGTAAACATGCGTTTCTTTCCTGCACTGTCAGTTGTGTGTGCTTAGTCATGTATGTTAAGGTTAAATTGGTTAGGTGAGTGATATAGAAATGAGACAGAGTCCTTGTTTGAAAGATCTGTAGTCTTAAAGCCTGTCTCCAGAAAGAAGAGGAAGACCATTCCCAGAAGTATGGTATAATGATAACCTGTTAACAAATAGTTCCATAATGAGTTTACTTACATAGTTTTTTTCTGACTGTGATCTTTAGAACAAAGTATTTTTGTTTGTACTCTGAACAGTCTTTCAAATTGAGAAGAGTGAAATTACATCATATAAGGATAAAACTTGGAAAAGCTGTCATTTTGATGTTAACCTTTGTCTTCTCTAATATCACATAAAAATGGAAAATATTTGTATAAAGATTAGCATCACTGAAATGCTTATTCATACAGAAACAAACAAAAATTAAGCGGTTTATTTATGAGGCAATTAAAGATTAAGATAATGAGAATTTTTCACTTCATATGAGTCATATTGCATGTTTTAAGCCAGAAGATTAGATTGATCAACTCAGAATGTTAGGAATATAGATGATTCGTTCTTGTAAATACAACTAGATCAGTTTACTTGGTCATTCTAATGGCGCTACCAGAAGGAAATATTAACTATATGTGTTGGTCAGTGAACGTGTAGTGGCGTATTAAATACCCAGGAAACATATACAAAACAATACTATTTCTTTTTATATTTTTAAATCAAATTTTAAAAGCATTCATATTGTGATTTCAGAGTTGTGCCCATAGTTTCAGTGATTCTAGGATCACATTCGCATTAAGTTGCAAACAGGAAAGATAAAGAGTCAATGTTTTTTTTTTTTCTTACAATCCAACAACTTTGCATTTGGGACAGTCATAGGAGGTTCATCTGTAAGTTTTTCAAAGATGGATATGTGAAAGGATTTTAATGGTAGTCCTGACTAGATCTGGTTAGACCAAGTTTAGACTTTACAAATAATTTTATGGATGTTTGTTGTACAGATAGATGGCTGAGGCTGTGCCAGTGGTCTTGACTTTTTAATCAGTGGAGGGAAACAGGCACTTTGGGGATATAAAGATCTGATTTGGAACTACTAATATAGGACAACATGAATCATCCTGTAAAAGTATCAGTTTGTTTTATTTGTGGATTTTTAATAAGTAACTCACTCAAAATTGTCCATAATAGATGTTGACTATTCAGTAGTTGGACCACACCATAACTTCAACACAGCTGCAAGTTATTACAGTGATAACCAGTAACATGAAGCAGTTCTAAGTGATAAGGAAACTGATTTTCCCCAAAACAACAGAAACAGAATTAAAATAATAGAAAAGGAGGGATGTCTGCCACACAGGAAACCAATGAAACAAAACTTTTCAAGGAAAACAACATAGAATGTGGACAGCAAAACTCTAAAATTAAAAAGTATAGAACTACCAGAGCCTTTCCTCAGACAGAATCAAGTGGCTATATTATGATCGTGCTTATCAGATATTATTAAGGAGTTATTAAGAATCTGCTTCAAAACTCTAATACAGTTTTGATTATTCAGGAAAATATTTTACAAGTTGCTACATACATTACAAAAGATTGAGCCTCAGGAAAGTTTTAAAGAAACTTAATAGTCTCTTTTCAAACACTTCTGCTTATTTTTTGAACTGATAAATATCACATTTCCTGTTACTTTGTTAAATTCTAGTTTACTTATTTATGTAGACATATGAAAAGTGGTAACTATAAAACACAACTTGAGGCGAATATTCCAAAAGAAAGTATTTTATTTTCTGTTAAAATTTACATGGTTACAGCTTTAGAATATGCAGAAAACTTCTACTCCAAGATTCATATCCTTTAGGCAAATTACTCAATCAAAATTTGATTCTCATTTCCTCAGACAATCTAATTTCAAATTTTAAAATGGTACAATTACTGATTTTTTAAATTTATAGCATAAAGAGCTTAATGGGCATTTAATGATAGCTTCTAAAAATATCAGAGTAACAGTAGCTGCTATGTATGAGTTGCTAAAGTTTAAAATTGGAATTTTTAACAGCACAGATGCCTTCTGGCATCTATCTTCCAAGCTGCTCCCAAGTCCAGATAAGACCACTGATTAGGATAGTACCATTGATAATTCATGTATGTCTGTTTGACAGATACATGCTTCAGGTAATTTTTGCATTTAGTTGCAATGAAATTTTAAAACTGATTTCAGTGGGCGTGCGATTTAGGCCTTCTGTAAAGACTATCTGGGAACTTAGATGAGCTGTTTGTGGGTGTTCAAATAGTGGCACTGGACAGTAACAATGCAAATGTTTGCAGATTTATCTTATTTCTTGTAGTCTTTATAATTTCACAAGGGAAGTAGATTTTAGTAAATTTAAAATTAGTTCTTAACTACAAATATATAACAAAATTTAATCTTTATGAATTTAATAATAACAATATCAACAGCAATGTTAATACTAATAATGCAGTTTCATTAGTGTCAAAAAAAAACAATGCAAAAACTATCTGATACTGGATTACTTTTACTAAATGTCTCATTACCTCATATCCAAACCATCTCATCTGTGCAAGAACAGTCCATTGCATTTTTCTTTACTTGAGCATGGCAAAATGCACTTGAAATCCACCACTGGGTTCGTATATTTCCCCTTTCAATGAGAAAAAAGCAATTAAAATACTTGGAGTGTTAATATCTCCTTCTTAGCATCAAAAGCAGTAGGAAGACTTTGTATGCTTTGGGACTGTATGTTCAGAGCTACAAGTTGAAAAATAGAAAATACAAAAAGATGGATAAGTGTGTTGAATTTGTGTAGCAAGGTTTTCATATCAGAGGGGCTGCAGGGGTGGCTTCTATGAGATGTTGCCAGAAGCTTCCCCCATTTCCAACAGAGTCAATGCCAGCTGGCTTCAAGGTGAACTCTACTGGCCAAGGCTGAGCTCATTAGCAACAGTGATAGTGGGATAACGTATTTAAGAAAGGGAAAAACTTGCAGCTGTGAGAGTCAGGAGTGGGGAAAATTGTGAGAGAAGCAGCAGTGCAGACACCAAGGTCAGTGACGAAGAGGGGAGGTATTCCAGGCATCAGAGCAGAGATTCCACTGCAGCCTGTGGTGCAGACCATGGTGAGGCAGGCTGTGACCCTGCAGCCCATGGGGGTTTGTGGTGGACCAGATATACACCTGCAGCCCAGGGAGGAACCTAGCCAGAGCAGGGGGATGCCCAAAAGAGGCTGTGAAACCTTGGGAAGCCCACGCTGGAGCAGGCTCCTGGCAGGAGCTGTTGTGCCATGGAGAGAGGAGCCCAGATTAGAGAAGGTTTGTTGGCAGCACTTGTGACCCCATGAGGGACCCACACTGGAGTAGTGGAGCAGTCTGTTCTTGAAGAACTGCACCCGATAGAAGGGACCCATGCTGGAGCAGTTTGGGAAGAACAGCAGCCCGTGGGAAGGACTCACATTGGAGACATTTATAGAGGTCTGTCTCCTGTGTGAGTAATCCCATGCTGGAGAATGCAGGGCAAGAGTGTGATGTGGAAGGAACATCAAAGACAAAATGTTATGAACTGTGTCCAACCCCTGTTCCCCATTCCAACTGCACCACTAGGGAGGACGAGGTGGAGACACTGGGAATGGAGTTGAGCCCACGGAGAACAGGGGTTGGAGAAAGTGGATTAAAATTTTGTGGCTTAGTGTTACTTCCTTTTACTCTATTCTGATTTGATCGGTAGTAAATTAAATGAATTTCGAGTCAAGCCTGTGATGGTAATCAGTAATGTCCTCCTGTTCATATCTCAACTCTTGTCCAGCTGAGGAGTACCACATGATGCCCAGCTGAGCTCCACCAACCACAAGACTACATTTAAAGTAGCTACAAGGAGTGCATGACTGGTTAGGCAGAAGTAGATGCACTGAGGTAAGTATCAGACACACAAATTGTACAGTATCCTCTTTTGCTTCTTCTTCGTAGCATCATAGAACAGTTAAGGTTGGAGAGGAACTTAAGATCACCTCGTTCCAATTCCCTGCCATGGGCAGGGACACCTTGCACTAAACTATCTCACCCAAGGCCCTGTTCAACCTGACCTTAAACACCACCATGGATGGAGCATTCACAGCTTCCTTGGGCAACCTATTTCATTGCCTCACAATCCTCACAGTAAAGAACTTCCTCCTCGTATCCAATCTAAACTTCCCCTGTTTTTTAACCTGTTACCCCTTTTCCTATCACTGCAGTCCCCAAATGAAGAGTTTCTCCCCAGCATCCTTGTAGGCCACCTTCAGATACTGGAAGACTGCAAGGAGGTCTCCACGCAGCCTTCTCTTCTCCAGGCTGAACAGCCCCAACTTCCTCAGCCTGTCTTCATACAGGAGGTGCTCCAGTCCCCTGATCATCCTCGTGGCCCTCCTCTGGACTTGTTCCAACAGTTCCATGTCCTTTTTATGTTGAGGACACCAGAACTGCACACAATACTCCAGGTAAGGTCTCACAAGAGCAGAGTAGAGGGGCAGGATCACCTCCTTTGACCTCCTGGTCATATTTCTTTTGTTGCAGCCCAGGATATGGTTGGCTTTCTGGGCTGCAAGCGCACACTGCTGGCTCCTGTTAAGTTTTTCATCAACCAGCACCCCAAGTCCTTCTCCGCAGGGCTGCTCTGAATCTTTTCTCTGCCCAACCTATAGCTGTGCCTGGGATTGCTCCGACCCAGGTGTAGGACCTTGCACTTGGCATGGTTAAACTTCATGAGGTTGGCATCAGCCCACCTCACAAACGTGTCAGGGTCCCTCTGGATGGCATTCCTTCCCTCCAGGGTGCCAACTGGCCACACAGCTTGGTGTCATCAGCATACTTGCTGAGGGCACGCTCAATCCCATTGTCCCTGTCAGCAACAAAGATGTTAAACAAGACCATTCCCAACACCGATCCCTGAGTGACACCACTCGTTACTGGTCTCCAGCCAGACATTGAGCCATTGACCACAACTCTTTGTGTGCAGCCATCCAACCAGTTCTTTATCCACCGAGTGGTCCACCTATCAAATTGATGTCTCTCCAATTTAGAGTCAAGGATGTTGTGTGGGACAGTGTTGAACGCTTTACACAAGTCCAGGTAGATGACATCAACTGCTCTACCCCTGTCCGTCAGTTCTGTAGCCCCATCATAGAAGGCCACCAAATCGGTCAGGCAGGATTTCCCCTTAGTGAAGCCATGCTGGCTGTCACCAAGCACCTTGTTGATTTTCATGTGCCTTAGCATGCCATCCAGGAGAACCTGCTCCAAGATTTTGGCAGGCACAGAGGTGAGACTGACTGGTCTGTAATTCCCCGGGTCATCCATTTTCCCCTTCTTGAAAATGCAGGTTATATTTCGGCTTTTCCAGTCATTGGGAACTTCACCTGACTGCCATGATTTCTCAGATATGATGGAGAGTGGCTTAGCAACTTCATTTGCCAGCTCCTTCAGGACTTGCAGATGGATCTCATCAGGTCCCATGGACTTGTGCAAGTTCAGGTTTTTAAGATGGTCTCAAACCAGATCCTCTCCTGCAGTGGGCCCAATGTCTTCATTCTCAAAGTCCCTGCGTTTGCCTTCCGAGACTTGGGTGGTGCAGTCAGAGTCTTGCCCAGTGAAGACCAAGGCAAAGAAGTTATTCAGAATCTCAGCCTTCTCCACATCCAGGGTAGCCATTTCTTCCGATAGCTTCTGGAGGGGACCTACGTTGTCCCCAGTCTGTTTTTTATTCATTACATACCTATAGAATCCCTTCCTGTTACCCTTAACATCCCTAGCCATGTTTAATTCTAACTGGGCCTTAGCTTTCCTAACCAGGTCTCTAGTTTCCCGGACAACATCCCTGTATTCTTCCCATGCCATCTGTCCTTGCTTCCACCTTTTATAAGCCTCTTTTTTCCCCTCTAAGTTTCCTCAGCTGCTCCTTATCCATCCAAGGAGGCCTCCTGACCCTCCTGCTGCACTTCCTTCTGGTTGGGATGCAACACTCCTGAGCTTGTAGCAGGTGATCCTTGAATATGAACCAAGAATCTCGGGCCCCTCTGCCCTGTAGTGCTATATCCCATGGAACCTTACTAAACAGGTTTCTGAAGAGGCCAACGTCTGCTCTCTTGAAGTCCAGGGCAGTGAGCTTGCTGCACACTCTTCTCACAGTCCTGAGGATCTCAAATTCCACCATCTCATGATTGCTGCATTCAAGGCTGCCCTGAAGAGTCACATTTCCAATGATCCCTTCCCTGTTGGTGAGCACGAGGTCAAGCATGGCACCTCTCCTTGTTGGCTCCTCTATTACTTGCAGAAGGAAGTTGTCTTCCACACAATCAAGGAACCTCCTGGATTGCTTGTGCCGGGCCATACTGTTGCTCCAATACATGTCAGGGTGGTTGAAGTCACGCATGAGAACAAGGGCCTGCGAGCGTGAGGCTTTTCCTATCTGTCTATAGAATGCTTCATCCACAGGTTCCTCTTGATCAGGTGGTCTGGAATCAGTGTCTCCATCACTGTTCTCCCTTTAACCCTGACCCACAAACACTCTGTTAACTGATCACCTGTCCCCAGACAGAGTTCCATACTCTCCAGCCTATCCCTGACATAAATAGCAACTCCCCCTCCCCGCCTGCAGGGCCTGTCTTTTCTAAAGAGCCTGTAACCTTCCATCCCAGCACTCCAGTCATAGGAGCCATCTCACCATTTGTCTGTGATGCCTATTATATCATACCCCCATAGACATGCACCCATCTCTGATTCCTCTTGTTTGTTCCCCATGCTACAGGCATTTGTATAGAGGCATCTGAGCCGAGCTCCAACTGAAGCTGGCTCATTGACTGGACCTGCTGGAATATCTCTATATGGCTCCGAGCATTTATTATAAGTGCTGGCAACCGACTGGGTGTGTTGGGATGGAATGATGCCCTCGTCCCCCAACATATCTAGTTTAAAGCATCCTTGAGAAGTCTGGCAAGCGTCCTACCAAAACCACTCTTCCCCTTCTTTATCAGAGCGGCTCCACCAGCCCCCACTAGACCTGGCCTACAAACTTGGGTCCCATGTTCAAGACACCCAAACCCCTGACTATGGCACCACCCTTTTAACCTTTTATTAACCTGGCCAATCCTCCTAGCTTTTTAAGGTCCTCCACTGTATCCTGGAGAATTGATGAAAAGACTATCTGAGCTCCAGAGCCCCTAACCACCTCTCCCAGGGCTCTGTAGTCCTTCCTTATGCTCCCCAGGCTACGTGGATCACTAGAAGTGGGTAATAGTCTGTGGGACTTACTAGAGCTGGCAGCCTCTCTGCAACATCTCTGATCCATGCCCCAGGTAGGCAACATACCTACCTTGAAACTGGACAGGCTGACAGATGAGTGCTTCCGTCCCTTTCAAAGTAGAGTCCCCTACTACTATGACCCACCGCTTTTTCCTTGCAGCACCAGTAGGGATCTTCTTTTTTGTTTTTTTTTTGTTTATTTGTTTTCAACAGAACAACTTACCTTTAGAGTACAGATCTGCACATGGCTAAAACTACGATTTTAGAAAAAGATTTGAGGGCATGAAGGAATTATTAGTTTCACATGTTAACTGTTATGTTTTTCAATGTCTCATGAGTATATTTTGACAACATTTCAGGACAGGTTCTTTCCCAGTGTACCTTCTAGGAGCTGAATCTTTGTTCATGACAGTTCCAATAATTCATACCTTGGGATGATCAATTCATTTACCAAGGCTTCAGGTTTTGTACAGATCTAAGCTGTATTAAATCAAATTGCTTTTCCAGTGAAGCTGAGCTGAGAATTTTATACATTGCAAATACAATTCCAATTAGAATGACCTTTGTAAAAGTGTATTTGAAAAATTTATTCTGTTAAAGTGAATAGGCAACAGACTAAAATTTTAAAAGTTACTTCATAGGAAGAGCTCTACACAGCTGTTTCACTGCTGGTTTTTTCCTTAATATCTCCTTCCTTTATGTTTCAGAGATGTTTTTTTCTCTTGTTTTCTTCAATTTTCTACTAAATTAATTTAATATGTCTTAAATGAACTCACATTTTCTTCTGTCTCACTCATTGCAGATGAGGCAGTTAATGGCATGGAATTTAATATCTGACCTTACTAAGTTTATGTCCACAGGTACATTCTAAATATTTGGGAATTTTTTAATTAGAGTTAAGTAAAGAGTACTTTTAATCAATGTATAGTTACTTACAATACAACTATTTTTTTATTCTTTCTGCTTCTATGATACGCTGAGAAGTATTATCAACTGGATACCCTCATAGGTAGGAAAATTGGCAATAGTCACATTGTGACCAGTGACAAGGAGTTATAAGCTGGCCTGTACTTAAGCTTCTAGATATATCCCTATCACTTGTGATCTTAAAGATTGCTATTGGATTTTCATTCTGAACACATGGGTGATCTCAATACGTACAGCTCCATGACATCTGCAGCTTGAAAAATAGATAATAAGAAACTGTGCTTTGTTTGTCTAGCCTGCTAAGACAAGCCTTACTGTACACCTCGATTTATTTTTGTGACACACCTTCATTAGTTCTAGCATTTGTCCTTTCCCTTTATATATATATTCTTCATAACAATTTTTTTTTTAGCTCTCCTGACACCAGGTCTACAAAAAGTTCCTTGACAATTAGGGGAGATAATCACAGTGGATGTCAACAAAGTACAGCTTGAATTCACAACTTGGTCTCTAAGAAAGCTGCCTTAATATAAAGATATTTATAAGCATTTTAATTCTGAAACTCCTATTTATAATTACAAGTAAATACGGAGATTATTTTAGTAGGTCTTCTTTTCCACTGTTTTGCTCTATTTTGTTTTTTAAATGCATGTGTTTAGTTGTTTCATATTGGGGAAAAATAACCATAAGGAAAATTCTGCAGTAATAGTATAGGAATACTGGTTTTACTGTGTAATATTGGAATGTTCTGGAAAATACAGAATGCGGTACAGACCCAGACTTTAATCTTACTTCAAAAGCATTCTACAAGCTAATTTGCTGCATAAATCTCAGCATAACAATATATAATTTTTTTGATGGTGCCTGTGGGTAATGCTCTAGAATGAGAAAACATCTATGTGTCTTGTTGCTTCTGTGCTTTTCTTATTTGCTATGTTTTGCAGGCTGGTAGAGCTGACATGCTGCACAGAAATGTCACCTAATGTAGTGGTGCACAATTAAGTATTACTAACAAAATCTCAGCACCTAGAACAGAGATGATGATTTACCCTTCTTTACCAGAGATAATAATTTATCTTTATTAATTGTTGATTTGTTTGGTTTTTTTTTTTAATTTTTGTTTTTTTTTTTCTCTCAGCAGTTCACGTTACAGAGGCCCACTCAAGACAGTTTGAGTGGGGGCCAGTTTTCCTTTTCTCCTGAGTTACAGAGTTACAAAGGATTTTGTTTCAGGAAACTTAGGCACAGCTAACTTTGAGAGCAGAAAGGGTTTTCGAATGTGTGTCTGTACATAATTTTGCTTATAATAAATATTAATGAACAAGACAGTGGGACAGAAAGGGAAATAAGATAAACACAATTATAAATGAGATAAAGCTTTGATAGGCTGAAAAATACATTATCTAAATGAAAGAAAACCAGCAGAAATTATCAATAGGAAAGAAGAAGAAGCTAAACAAAAATCAAAGTTAGTTTAATGTTCTTAAATCTTATGCCTATAGACTGCAGCTAGGTTTCTGGGGATAGGAACATCTAGAAAAATAACGGCATAGCTCTATAAATTGAACAAATGTAAAAGGCATTACATATAGTAATAAATACATAGTAAATATTCACAGTGGGTTTAGGTAACTGATACCAAATTTCTTCCCCTTGGACCATAATAATTAAACATATCATAAAGTTGAAAACTATAATCCCAAGAACGTGAAGGACTAAACTAAATTTTGCCAGGACTATTTTAGTTGTTTTCTATTAAACTATCAGAATATACACTTTTCTCTGAAAAGGTGTAATTTCTTCACCTTTAAATGACTGAGGGATAGTCCCACCACAATAGGAACTTGTTATCCCAGTGAATGGTAAAAGATATAAATTTTTAAGCATGTATCCTTGACTGACTCACAGAAGTTATCACATTTTTGCATTTTAGGGTTGGTTTTTTTTTTTTTCTCAGTGTACATTAATATATCTCTGTCTTTAAAACACACTTCTTAAATAAAGAAGTAATACAGTATATATAGCTTTGGAATTCTTTCTAGACTTTTTTTTTTTTGCATTGCAATAATTTATAAATACTGATTTTCTTCTGTGCATGCATTTGCTTTGTGTGTTTTTTATTCAATGTAGCCTCACTTACATAGGCCTTTTTTTTTTCTTTTAGTGTTTCTTAAAAGTTTTAGGCCCAAAGCAAGAATTGTTGTAACACTTCAGAAATTATTTTGTTTTAAAAATATAAGTGATAAAAATATTGAGTGATTGTTGTAGTTTAAACCCAGCCAGTAACTAAGTACCATGCAGCCACTCTCTCACAAAAAAAAAATCACCACAGCAATGAAGTCACTGAAAATAAGATGCATTCAATTCCTGGTACAGGTCTGAATCCAGCTTCATCAGGAAATTATCTGCATGACCCAGTTAGGTCTAATCTAAACTTTCAGCTCAAACTGACTCTAATTTGAACTTCTGCTCTTCATACGTATCTCACTTTTTTCGTTCTTCTTTATTCTTGATTTTGGTCAAGCCTATGATCTGGGAATAAGGAACTGAAATACTAAGTAACTCTTAGAACTGAATGAGACAAAGCATTTTGAAAAGCAAGAAAAAAGAACAATGTATCAGATTATTTTTTCCACATATTCATTCATATATTCCTATTTTCTATTCAGAAGAATATAGCAAAAATAGAAAAGAGCTCTTTGCACACTTAAATCAACCTCCTATTAAAATAAAAGAAGTTTTTAACTGGGCATCTTTTTAAAGCACATAGCTTAGAACAAAACACAGAGTTGAACAGCAATCATAAAACCTATATACAATGTAAGAATATCTTGACACAATACTGCGTGCACTAAAGCTAGAAAGAAAAGAGAGAAGAGTCTACATGATGCAACCTACCTAAGACTCTTCATAGAACACATTACTTCTTTTTTAAGATATAGCAAGAAAAATAACTGCTTAAAATATGCAAAACAGGAAAAGAATTAGTTAAATTTAAGTTTACAAAAGTAAAAAAAAATTCTCCTCGAAGTTACACCAAAAGTATTATCGAGGCTTGCTTAACACTTTGTTTCATATCAGTTCAACAGTAATAACTGCACAACCTTAATGAAGAGTAGGAAAATACAGACAATTGCTACAGACTAGCTGGTCCACAATAATTTGCTACATAGATGTAACATGTTCATATGTCAACCCAAGAGGTCTTGGAGAAAACACAGATTTGTTTATTAAACCTAAATGAATTTGCTGTCCTCGTGTTAGGCCTGTACATGTAATGTTCATTAACTGTTAAAGGATTATTGGGGCTAGAATTCATCAGAGTAAAGCAGCCTTACAACTAAAGAAATTTTCTGAAGAGTTTTACATCCACTCAGCAGTGTTCACTAGGATTTTGATTTGAAGCAATATGTAAAATGGTAAATTAGAGGAGGAAAAATAGTTTACCGTAGCTTTTAAAGGCATTTTACTAGGTCATAAATATAGTACAATTAGTAACCTTTACTAAGGCAAATATGTGTTTAACTGTAATTGTATGCTATATCTTTTCTACAATGTCCTCTGAATATGTATAAAAGAGACTTAAAAAGAAATGCTCACCTGGAAGTGGCAAATTAACTCCAGTATAAGGAGGTATGCCTTTTGTAAACATCACACAGTAATGTTCTTCTTAGACATTTAATAATATTTAATAGCATTTAATAATAGAAAAAATAAATATGCTAATAATACTTGCCACCTGAATCTGGAAATCTGGAACCCAGAGGGATCATTAACAGACATTAATATCATCAGCTAATTTTAAGAAGCTGCGTTTTTCTGAATATAACTTGATATTTCCTGTTAGAATTTCAAAACAGTTCTGTCCTGCCTGCATATTTTCCCTGTCTATTCACTCTATTCTAACTATAAATCATCACTGCTAGGATTTACTTCACTGATACTTGAGCATATTACTTAAAAATATTTTGAACGGAAAAAAGGAAATCAAGTTGATATAAATATATAGAAAAAATAATACGTATTTTTTCAGTTATTCATGAAGACACACCAAAATACTATTTGGAATTTGGGTATTTAAGATCAATGAGTACGGAAACTTTTTTTTGTCATAAAAGCCTCACACACATTGATGTTAGACATGGAAAAAAAACCAAACCAAATCATAACAAAACAAAAAAAACAACAAGCAAACCCAAAATCCCATGGAATAGTAATTTTCTTTTTTTTTTTTTTTTTTTTTTGCATTGTTCTCATTTCCGGGTACTGGCATGAAGCAAATCCCATTTCCATGGGACAGGATTCTACTGTTTGCCTCCAGAGCAGAGAGTGTAATTTGTATCCCATCTTACATGGTTATCATTCAATTATAGGTAAAATTGGATATTGACTTCCATTCTAAATTTTATTTTCAGCTTTTGTTTGTTGTCTTTTTTTTTTCTGTGCTAGGGTCAGATTTGTCAGGGTTTAAGGAGTTAGGTACCAAGATGCTTTGAGAAACGTCCTCTTCTGTGTCCTCTTGTTCTAAATACTTTGGGTCACAGGAGACTACTCAACTTTCAGTCAAGGGTATACACTTGAAACTGAAAAAGTGATGGAGATTGACCTAATCCACATGCTTGAGCAACTCAAAGAGACAGAAGTATTCTAGGTGTTACAACTGGAATTAAAACAAGCATTTAGTGTAGTGAGACATGCCCTCGTGTATCACTCCTGCCTGATCTAAAAAGGTCTGCATTTTCCCCAGATCCCATGTCCTATCTGCCTGTTTCTTGTATACCCATAGGAAACTGGGATGTAAGGCAGCCCAGGTGGCACTAGGTCAGTATGTCAAACACCTGATTTGCTCCCTGGTATTTAGACATTGCATTCATTTGTCTGCACCCTCATGCTGAGCTCTACATTCCTCTGCCCCAGCCCTCAGAGCAAGAAGGAGGCTCAGGGGAACTGGGGTGGAACAGGACACTGAGGACCCATGAGGTGACCTCAGCCAGAGGTCGAGAGACTATGTCCCAGCACAGAGAGAGGTGGGCTCTCTGATTTGGCTGTTTTCCTCATGGGCCTGAGTTATGGGTTTTGTCCATCTTATGAGTTTAACAAGGCTGAAAGGTAACAACCCTTCTTCCCCAGCAGCCGAAGGCAGAGATTTCCATCAACCCTGGACGGCCCCAGTGATGTGGCAGCAGATAGAATGGTGGTGATGGTGGTATCAAAGCAGATAGAATGTTGGCGTTGGCCATGTTCCAGTGGATGGAATCTTGGTGGTGACTGTGTCACAGTGGGTAGAACACTGGTGAGGGCCATTCCACAGGGGTTGGTATCCATTCCAGAAAGGGCTGTACGGTGACAAGGGCCAGACCATCCTGAAGGCAGGCAGGCAGGCAGGTGAGCCATGGTTGAGACGAGAGTGCAGGAGGAAAGCAGTGATGGGGGGCTGGGCTCCTGGGCTCAGGCAGGGAGGCAGCAGGTGCCCCAAGCGAGGCAGATCTTGGCTCTTCCTCCTTTGCCTTCCAGAGCCAGAAGCTCACACAAAGACAGGACCAGAACACGGTGCACTTCTGGCCTCAGCCGCACAGCCAAATATACACCACCTGCTGCAAGGACACAAAGTTAAGTCATGGAGTCTGGCAGAGCCCTGGCCACGGGTTGCGCATGGTGAGCCAGTGTGCCTGATGTGTTGGTTTTTCTGCTTGCCCTTTGCTGATGCAAGCCCAGACGGGGAATGGAGGAGACCATGGCACACTCCTTTCTTCGGTCACACAGCCAGAGATTCTCTTCTTTCTACACCAGTGGGACTGCTGTGTAGTTTTTTATCCTTCTTTTGCAGATGCAGGCCTAGACAGCAAATGGACCAAACCACGGCACGCTCATGTCTCTCAGCCAGAGATTTCTGTAGCTTTCATGAAAGCTATTGAGTCAAGGACAAGGAAGCACAGCCAGTGTCTGCTCACACCATGCCCTCTTCCCTCAGGCAGCTCCCCAGAGCCATGGACAAGGGGAGCTCCGTGCTACTCACCTACCCTATGTGAAATTGATCTGAAATAAAACCTTTTGATTCAGAAACTATTGGCTGATTCTTCTCCTTTGTGTGGTCTTTGGCACAAATCTCCTGGGCCTTTTCCTTAGTATGATACAATTATAGAATGTTTTAGGTTGGAAGGGACCTTCTAGTCCAAACCCCTTCGCTAGAACAGGTTGTTCAAAGCCCCATCCAACCTGGCCTTGAGCACTTCCAGGCATGGGACAACCACAACTTCTTTGGGCAACCTGTTCCAGTGTCTCACCACCCTCACACTGAAGAACTTCTTCCTAATATCTAAATGTACCCGCTGCCATTTTAAAGGCATTCCCTCCTGTTTCATCACTACTTGCTCTTATAAAAAGTCTCTCTCCAGATTTGAGATTACTGATGGAGTGAGTGCTTGTTATCAACAATGTCCTCCTTACTTCTTATTGATGCACCCAGGTCAGATAAATATTAATATACAGATACTTACATTTTAAAAATATATATACATCACATTCCTTAAAAACATGTATTCTAGATAATTCTCGTCCATTTTCTGTTTTTGAAAAACAGAAAAATTATCAGTTACATAACATCATATTTTTACTGAACACTGTTACTTAAAATAGCTAATATTTACTTTTCCTTGTCCTAAAATCACATAGTTCTTTCCTCCTTTTACTCATGCTTCCTTTTTTGTTGTTTTTGTGGTCTCTACAATAATTGATACTCTTTCATTCCTTTAGACCTTGATCATTCTTTTGCTGATATACGAATATAAAAAGGACTGAACTAGGTAATCTCCACTGTCCAGGGTATAAACCCCACACCAATGTCCAGTCTCTGACATGACTTTTTACTAAAAAATTGTATAAAACAAAGTAAGCAGAACCTAAGCATATGTTCCAAGTCTGCAGTGATATACAATGAGGGATTACAGCTATTATCAAAACATTGATTCACAGCCAAATGTTAGGTGCTTTGTTTTACAGCAAAATAGAATAAAACAGCTCCTTATGACAAACATTTTTTCAGTGAATAACTTCTTGAAGCAGTATTTTATTTTCTTTCATTTTTGATCATTTTTTTATTACTTTGTTCCTATATTCACTGCTGCCAAACTCTGTTCTTTCATGCTACAAGGCCTGTTTTCCACAATAAAATGTTATGTGGTAACCTATAGATATATTTTCAATTACTTTAAAATAAATATGCCTCAGTTTCTCACATCAGTTTTATTAAAATTAAGCATTTAAGTAATGCAAATCCATGTGACATTTATTTCTGTATCTTGGATTCAATCATATTACAGTAAATATGGCTACTGAATTTTTATGGTGTTCTAATAGAAGATACATGGATACATGTGGTATTCGAGAACATAATTGGAACCATGAAACCACCACAAAAATCCAACTTATATCTACTCTGCAAATAAACAGTCAAGAATAAAACTAATAAAATGAGGGGAAAAAAAAATCTATCGCTATAAATCAATTTAGGCTTTTTGACACACTGCTATGCCTCATTGGACTACATTGTTGTCGGATAGCCTGAGACATCTGTAACACCATTTCCCAAATTCCTAGTATTCACAGTGTATTAATGTAATCACCATTACACTTGTGATGATAATGGTTTGGGTATTTTTTTTTTATTTTTCTACTTCTAGGAAAGAATCCAAAGTGGAATCAGACAAAATATCTTATTTTGGATTACATGAACCTTAGATATATTTAAATATTCTATTATTTTTCAGAATTAAAAATTAAATAATATAAAACAGCTTTCATTTTCATTGCTTTTTCAGCAGAAATTATTGCAATAATGCAACTTAAAAAACACATAAAACATTTAAAATATAAGCTGCAAGTACAAAACACTTTGCCGTAACAATTCCGCTTACAGAAGTGTTTAAGATGCAAACCAATTAATCATGAATAAATTTGGTCCTGAATTTTAAAAACAGGTAAATTGTCTGAAATTTCATCAAACTAATTTCTAGAGTCTGAGTTACAAACAGGTACAGTGTCTTGGGCTTTTTCTTTTCACTTGTAGTCTGGAACATAACCGTATTGTCTACAGGAGTCCCCAAGGATTGTGGTTTGGGCTAACGAAGTGACCTGCACATGGAAAGGTTGAAAGCTTCATTTCAGATGTTTGTCTTCTGACTATTTCAAAATCATCCTCATTATCTGTCTGCTTATCGGAAAGGTGTCACTCAGCAGCTGATTCCTTAGGCATACTGACAGATATATAATTTGAGATACCTGCTGGATAGTCAATGCATTAGCAAGATTTTAAATTATGTTGTCATCTGGAGAGAAGCATTAAGCTGCTAAACTACCTGCAAACATTGGCTGTATAGTGACCTTTGCATAGAAATAGTGCTTCTACACATAAACATTTTAAGGTCATGGGATTTATTCCAGTTCCTCACAAAGGCTGACATTTTGCAAAAGCCAGGAGCAAGCCTGTACTGAGTTCTGTTACCTAGGAAATATCTCCCTTTGGTATCCATTAGTATGGTTCGAACTAATTCAGACTGTAAGACCATTAGACCTGATAAAGTTTCAGAACAAAAGGATTTTTAGTGTTACAGATGGTGGAGTTGTACAAAGAATATTTTTTCTCTCATTGTTTTATATAGCTGCTCATGAGAAATTAACCCTGAATAGTGCGATAATAAGATTTTCTCAAAAATGCAATGCCACACAGAAAGCTAACAGCTTGTATTCTACTTCCTGTCGCTTTAGTTTTCTCCTATTAATGCAGTGTCATGTTTCTCTTGCAAGAAAGTTGGTCAGAATCCAAATAGATTCTATAGAGCGGTAACCATGCCCCTACTGCTTGGCAACAGTCCTACCCCACCAAAATCTTCCCCACCTGCAATTTGTGTAAATTCCTTTCAACTTGTGCATCTGCTTGTATGGGAACATTGTGTTTTCCTGATGAATTCAGATTTGAATCCTGATGCATTAAAGTACTAGGACTTTACCTTAATTTTTTTAGGACACCTTTAGTTAAAGGTGTCTTAAAAAAGTAAACCTTTTTTTAAAGACCCCAAACACAGCTAAAAAATAGTGAGATGTGTATATACTCATCCAAAAGAAAATGTGGCTGGAAAAAAAACTTTATAGACATTTTTAGAGTGCATAGAACCTCTTTTCCATTTAAAAAATAATGCAGTAACTTATTGGTGGAAGTTAATTTTGAAAAGACAACCCAAGAGAGGTGGGAGAAAAGGAAGTATTTTGATTTGTCAAAATCAAAATTAAGCTATGAACATAAACTCCAAAACACCAACAAATTGCTTATTGACATATAGAAATAAATAGAAACACACACACTTATATGCAAAGCTGTATCTTTGAAATCAGTCTATGGCAGACTGCATGAGTGAATAAATCTTTGTAAAAATTTGTCTTTTGTATGTACAAGATTCTAAGACAAAGTGTTCCCTTCTCCATTTTTTTCCCTTTTCCTTTTTTCTTTTCTTTCTTTTCCATTTATCATTCTTAGTTTTAGTTACTAAGCTAAACACTATGACGAAGGGTATAGAATTTAATACAGAATTCAAATCATTGTGCAAAGAGTCTGACCCTGAGTTTTGTACTTGTAATCTTAATGAATCAAACTGTGGACCATAAAATAAACTTGTAGAATTGTAAGCTCATGTAGGGTGCTTTATAGCTTACTATGTAAAGCTGAATGCTAAATGGGAGACTAATGTCATTGAATATCCTGGGATTAATATATGTAATATTCATAAAGATCTGATAAAATTAATCTTGAACACCACATCAGTCTAAGTTAAATGTGACACTGAATGAGAAGGAAAGGAAAATCTGACCCTCTGAGGTACAACAAATATAGTTAAAATTAATATGTTTGGACACTGCATATTTCCAGAATTGTTGATACATGGACTAAGATCACCTTTACACTTTATAAAAATAGTATGAAGAGTCTCTTTGGTATAAAATTAAAATTGTCTATAATAAATCTCAGCCCAGATTCTTGCTGTGCACAAAATTGTTTCAAATACTTGAATATTTCCACCTGGAGATTTAATTTGAATATATCTGTAATAGAGATTTTGCCAGTAACCTAGCTCTATTCCTTGTGAAATATACCACTTTACTATTTTGAAAAATGGAAATTTGGCTATAAAAATAACCTTACTATGTTTGTCAGATAAGCCTTTAGACACTTTAACATTTGGTCTTTGCATATTTTCTGCATTTCTAGTTAAATTCTGATGTATAGGTTTGTGGTCCACAAAAATCTTTATAAATTTTCACGATTGGTGTCTGTAAATTTAGTCTAAATTAATATTCAGATTCCATGGTAGTGGAAGAGTTCTTTAAAATCTCACTTCTTTACAGTTTTGCATTAAAAAAAAAAATGCTTTATAATTTTTTTTTTTTCCTACCTGTAAAGTTATTTATGCAATTAAGTTTTTTGGTTTGGTTTGTTTTTTTCTTTTCACTGATGTATAGGATAGACTTACATTTGATAATAAGAAAACACTGTACACACATGTATATGCATATTATGGTGCTCAGTATATATACATTAGGATGTATATCGACATATTTAATGTAGTAGTGGGGTTTTTATTTTATGTAACTGCTCATACACTACAAAATGTCAGACAGGGCAAAGAGAAGATTACTAACTCTGAAACCATAGACAAATCCTCATGTTACAAATATAGATAGTTATCTAATTTGTAAGACTGAAGAAAAACACAGATATTCAGCTGTGTTGACCAGTTAGAATTTCAAAAATTCTGTATACTTTATAGTCACTCCATTGCAAAATATTTCCCCTAAAAAGCAGTTTTCACAAGATAGAGTGTGTTACACATATACTCTCAAATGAAGAAAGTGGTGAACATGAGACATGAATTGTAAACATAAATTGTAATGTCTTTGGAAATCATTGATTGGCACATTAAGAAATATTGAGTGTTCTCCATCTAAAAATAAAACTAATGAAGCCTATTGACTATTTTAGGTGCCATTACAAAACCAGTAGGTATTGGGCACCATTCTGCAAAATTCTTGATGCTAATTACTTCTTATTTTAAATAACTTTTACAGAGTGCAACTTTAAGTCTAACATGCATGAATTCTGGCATGAAAGGAAGGAGAAATTACTTCAGAAGCCTACAGCCTCATAATATGTTTAAGTGAAACAAAATTATAACACATTATAATATTTCTTAGCATAATGTAATATAAAAATGAAGCACCTGAATGGGAGAAGAGCCTTTTAAAAACAGAATACAAGTATTTTTATTATGGTAATTTTATAAAAAACAAATAAACTTCAACATGTATATTATGTTCCAGGAAACAGGGAAAACATATTTCTAAAGATTACAATCTGTAGTCCCATACTGCATTGCAATGCTACCCGAAGCATATATAGTAAGTAGTAGGTTAAAAAAAAAAAACAACAAACATATACACAAATAAATCAGTATTTTTATGGTAAAAAATGACAGTGAACATACACTGCTGGGTATTTAAGGTACCTTTATCAGCTGCAAGGTATTTAGCACTTAGAAAACTGTATACAGTGATATAGTTGGGCTATCATATAGGGATGGGTACTTCTGACAAAGTGTCTTACATAGACATAAGTGCATGCATATTAAAATGTTTTGCTAGGGAAGTGGGAGAGTGAGCAAATGGCTGTATGGTTCTGGGTTATCATCAGTACAGTTCTTTTTTGGCACCCAACGTGGGACATGAAGGGTTGACATAAAGACAGATCTGACCAGAGTGTGTCAAAACAAATTTGTTGTAAGCATTCATTGTATTGCATTAATAGTCACTGGTTAAATGCTGATTGATTTGGAGTTGTTGCATTTGGTCTCAGAGTTTTGGTATATCACATCTTATTTCCAGCCAATTTTGCTGTTTTAACGTTTACTGGCTTTGGGGCTTGGGCTAAGGTTCTAATTTTGTTGTACTTTATGATAATGGCTTCTTATATAATAGAATTATTGATCATAAAACTGATCTGGTAAGCGTTCCCAGCATTGTCATCACCTCTATAATTTCAGAGGCATGTAATGGGAATTATTAACAATTACACCTCCTTTTTTCCCCTCGGAGGGCCAACTTATGGAAGAGACAACCAGGGACTCCAGCTGAACCACAGGACCAACCTGTGCCGCTGTCAGTTGCCCCTATATGCAAGAGGAAATGTAAACACAAAAACAACTCCTGTAGTGAAGGAAGATGAAGAAGAGTCAATGCCAGAACAAGAGGGAGCGACACAACAGGAACTAGTACAAGAAAAAGAGGAAGAGAGAAAACAAGAGGTAACTTCTCAATACCTGTCCTTGACTGAGCTGTGGAATATGCAAAAAAAGATTTCAGCTGTGTTCCAGGTAAGCACATCATCACCTGGATGCTCCGATGTTAAGACAATGGGGCAAACAGTCACAAACTAGATGGTAAGGAAGCCAAGCATCTGGAATCTTTTGCTATGGAAGTGGGGAGAGGAGCTGAGTGAACAGTTACATGGTTCTAAGTTACCGGCTGGGCATAAACCACAACAGCTTTACATTTCTGAATAACTTCAATTTTAATTTCTTAAACCTAAAGTGCAAATTTCTGACAAGGATTTTCACACTTAAGAGGGCTCACTGTTCCCTGTAAATTTTGAGAGGCTAAGGCTACGTGTACTCACACAAAACCTACCCATAAGAAACACAAAAATATTTTCTAGAGAGATTATTAAAATTATCAGCATATAATGCTTAAAGATAACACAGAAAGAAGAACAGAATAAAAATAAATTTATATTAAATGTAAAAATATGCAAATTAGTGCAGCCTTTCCTCATGTGGCTATTTCTAAATGAGATTTATAAAATTAATTTTTACCTTCTGATAAATTTCGTTTATTTTCCCAGCACTGCTCTGTAATAGCATTTCCTCTTGATCTTAATTAATATTCCATTAGTATCTTGGCTTCCAGACTTTATTTTCTCCTTCTATCTTGCAATTTAAGAATATAATATGTATGCCTGAAGTTTTCTAATTAAAAAAATCTGCACTCAGTCAGCAGTCTTTATTTCACTAACATTTAATTAGCCAGCCCAGTGGCATAGAAGAAATACACCGAATTACTAATTGACGATCCAAAATTTAGGATAGGTGGCAGAATCCCACATTGTGCAACTTATAGAGCATCCATCATTGCTGTTCATGGGTAAGTGAAGATTATAACACATGCATAAAATGTTCTACTCACACACTCAGGTTTGCTGACTCAGTAAAAGCATGTTTCCTTGGAAGTGGGAGTTGTTGGAGCTTTTTTTAAGCCTTACACTTTTATTGTAATTGGTTGTAATTAGTCTTTTGTTTGGAAATATATAACCATGTAGTATCTGTTTATAAAAGATTTTGCAAATCCATATAGTATTCTGCTCTTACAGCATTGAGAAAAATCAGTTTAGTAGGTCTGACTTGAAAAGTTGTAACTGATTTATGCTGAAATGAATTCAGTCAGTCATTTTAGTTTTAACTACGGTCCCAAAATTATTTTCAGACTGTAGTTACCTGATTTATTTTTTTGTCTTCCTTGAATATGCCCAATATTTAGGCATAATAATAACAGCAGAAATAGCAATTCTCATCTGCCTTAGTTCTAATGACATTCAGAAAGGACACTATCACCTAGGATGCTGCAAGTCAAGTATAAGGTTGACCTGCCCAAAAAGTCAGGCTTTTTTGAAATCATTAATATATTTTAAACATTCTCAGGCAAGATATTATCCTCAAAATTGTGTTAAAGCAAATTTAATATTACTTGCAGTGCTGTAAAGAGCTTGCTCCACATATATTCATAACATTGGAAACCTGGATTGCAAGCTACTTGTCGCAGATGTGACTCTTATCCTCACTTCCTTATTCAAGTCTCAATGCCTATTCTTTTTAAGTAGCAAAGGATTTTTATGGTGTTTGCTGTTTCTGTTTGTGCTGATTTTCTTTCTTTCAAAGGACTTAATCCTTAAAGTCTTTCTCTTGAAACCTGATGCGCTATCAATAATATTATTAATAATAGTCAATAATATAAAAAATAAAAAACAGAAATTAAAAATATAAATTAAAAAAATTAATTTGATGTGCTAGTAATTTAAATAAAAATAACAATCTAAAAGCCTAATGCAAATAGTTTATTCTCAAAAAGCAATGACAATAGCATCTATCATAAAAATTTGCTTAAATCTGAAGAAAATTTTATATTTTCTTAAAACTGGTAGATTATTTACAATCCCTTGCAGGAGCATGTAAGTCCTATGCTCAGGAAAAATTCAAGTCATCTATTTATCTTTTTACTTTTGCTCTTAGCTTTGGATAATGCTAATTCACATTTTTTTCATTTATTTTTAGTGACAGGAACAGAAGGAGGCTACATGTTGTACGAGGAGAGACTGAGCTAATGAAGAAAACCTCCTGATGAGAGATCAAGAAAGAAGGCCAATGAGAGAGTTTACTGCTGTGGGAAGGTTCAGAAAACTAAGACTTAATCCCAAGGGACACAGAGATAGAAGGAGAGTCTGGAGCATGGGAAGTTCCAGTTTGATGTTAGAAATGTTTTACACTCATGATACTCAAGTCACCAAAGGGGGTTGACTAGAAGGATTGGGATTCCCAATCCTCAGAGGTACTGAAACATTGACTAGATGAAGGCCCAAATAAAACAATATAAATTGGCCCTGCTCTGCATAGCCAGGTGCATGGTGTGACCAGAGGTCCCTTCCTTCCTAAATTACTAAATTACTCTTGATTCTAGAAATTACATATATGCTTAATTTCCTGAAATCTGATTACTTGTTTGCACGTGATCATTAAGCAAATCTAACCCTATTCTTTCGCATTATTTGGTTCAATAAAGTCCGGGTTCAGACCTGCTTTAACAGGAAGAGATACTAGTAGCTTTTCCTTTGATTTTGAGCCGGGTACATACTAGAGACTTTTCCTTAAAGCAAGTTTGATTCTAGGGAATTCAGTTAAATCCCAGGTGAAAGTGAAAATAGAAACTAATTAATGTAAGTCTTTTTACTCAGTCAACTCCCACAAATCATACTCTTCCCAGAAGAGCTGTAAACAATAATTAGCTATCTAGAATCTCATGAATTTGTGTACTTGTTATTATAAAAAGTTTGCTTCCATTCTCATTTTAGATCATAAATGGAGATTTCATTTAGCAATGAATTCCTTTTACATATAAACAACTGCACAAGTGCTTCAATATTTACTCAAAATTGCTATACTTCGACATGAATGCAGTCGAAATGCAAGTATGCATCAAAAAAATTAAAAGCTGTAGTGTCAGAAATCCCCAAGACGGCTCCTTTTTAAAGGTATGTGAATGATTTGTCACAATTTTCTCTAGTTTCTTAGAAAAGTCCTACAGCTAAGTTATGATGATGACACAAGATAATCTCTGGTCCAAATGTGAGACACCTAGAGAGAAGTTCATCTAGTACTAGTGAACCTGGTGAGCTTTGATTAAAAGGACTTGCACCTATTGCGTGCATTCATCTCAGCTTTTGTGGGGAAAAGCACCCATATGCAAATATGGTAAAGTTATGTCGTAACAAGTCGTATATGCCTTTTTTAGTGTGAGATAAGTTACTGTACAAGGCATGATGCTACAGAATGCTTATTATGTCCAAGCTTCTCTAGATAAGAAATATCCTTTGACAGGAAATCCACCAAAAGTACTTTTGTTTCAGGGTTACAGCAAGGCTGTACTACTTTGTAGTAAACCCTTCTATTCCTTTGGTGCTCATGGTATAGCAATGAATGTGGGCTAAAATACAGAGCTTATGGAAGTCTTGAATATGTACCACATATGTCCTGGGT